>NC_056744.1:1792213908-1792263908 GCF_019279795.1 Protopterus annectens | reverse complement strand
TAGAGGTGGCTGTGGCCCTGGTGGAATGAGTTCTAATTCCTGTAGGAACAGTTTTGCCATGAAAGGAATAGCAAAAGCGAATGCAGTGGGCTATCCATTTTGAGATTGTCTGTTTGGAAATTGGCTTCCCTTGAGTTCCTACCGCATAGGCCACAAAGAGCTGTTCTGATTTTCTGAAAGGCTTTGTTCTGTCCAAATAATAACGCAGCTGTCTGTGGATGTCCAAGGAATGTAGTAATCTCTCCCCTTTGTTTTGAGGATTAGAATGAAAGGTAGGTAAATGTATGGCCTGATTTAAAGCTACCCTGGATACCACTTTAGGCATAAAGGACGGGTTGGTTCATAAGGAAACTCTGATGATAAAAGGCTGAACAGCCATGAGAGCCTGTAGTTCTGAAACTCTATGAGCTGAGGCGATAGCCAGAAGGAAAGCTGTTTTCCAGGACAAATATTGCAAATCTGATGAGGCAGCTGGCTCAAAGGGAGGCAAGGTCAATTTTTCCAGAATGAAATTAAGATCCCAAGCAGGTATTGGTTGTTTCCTTGGAGGCCTTAAATTCTTAGCCCCTCTGAGGAACTGTCTTAAGAGAGGGTGAGAGAATAAAGGTGGATCCGTGTTGTATTCTGCAGAAATGGCTGAGGCATGTATTTTGATGGAGGAGAAAGAAAGTCCACTGCTAAGCAGTTCAGCCAAATATTGTAGTATTTGAGGTAAAATCAGTTCTCCAGGATCCTGGCCCTTTTTCTCATTCCAGACACAAAAACGTTTCCATTTTGCGGAGTAAGCTTTTCTAGTTGATGGCCTTCTGGCCTCCAAAATGACATCCTGCACCTCCTTGGAGAGTAGGGCCTGTTGAGATGCTAAGGAATCTTCCATGCGGCTAGATTGAGTGTTTTTAGCTGGCTGTGAAGAGTTTTGAAACTGTGCTGAGTCAGAAGGAGAGGCATTAGAGGCAGGGCCCATGGTGGGGACTGCGTCAGGCTCCTCTGGAGTGGGTACCAGTGTTGTCTTGGCCAGTCCGGAGCAATGAGAATCATCTTTGGTCTGTCTGCTTTGGTCTTTAATAGAACTTTGGGCAGCAGAGGAAGAGGAGGGAAGGCATAAACTGTCATTGATGTCCAACTGAAAGAAAGAGCGTCCACTCTCCAGGCCTTTGGATGGAAGATCCTTGAGCAGAATTTTGTCAATTGATGATTCTTGTGGGAGGCAAAGAGATCTATGTCTGGCCTTCCCCATTCTTGGATTATTTCTGTGAAAACTTTTGGATGCAATTTCCATTCGTGTGGATCTGTCATATTCCTGCTTAGGTTGTCTGCCAGCGTGTTTTCCTTGCCTGGCAAGTACTGTGCTTGTAGTTCCATTTGTAAGTCCCTGGCCATGTTCCAAAGTGACATGGCCAGTCTGCATAGGGGGTAAGAATGTGTTCATAGGTTCATACTAGGCTATCTGCCCTAGGGCATTTTTAAGCCTAGCCAGAATGTGTTTGGCTTTCGCCACCCATTTTAAATTTATTTTGCTATGCCCTTTTTCGAGGTTAGTATACTGCGCCTCTGTCTAACAGTGACACAGAAGTGATACCCGGGGCAAACCTACGATCTCCCATCCACTCATCAAGATTCCTCTTGAAGAGAGTCAATGAGGGACTCTGCCTAACCTGGACTGGGATTTTATTCCAGAGTGAAGGGAGCCTCTGGGTTATGAATCTGTCCCTCCAGCATGCCCTATTTATTTCAGTGCTGAGGTTCAAGTCTCTCGAGCGCGTAGCTCGATGGGATTTGGATTTTCTGAGGTGCAGCATGTCCATTAATTCCGGGTTGGACATGGCTTTATACGTCAGGCACAGATCGCCTCTGAGCAGGCGATATGCCACTGAGTAGAGATGGAGTTTCTTTAACCGGGCAGCATATGGTATCTGTTTGAGCCCTTTGATCCTCTTGGTGAGGTACTTTTGGGGTCTTTCCAGTTGCTGCAGGTGTCTGGTAAGGTACATCCCAAAAGGGGCATTGTACTCAATTATGGGCCTGATGAGGGATGAGTAAAGAGGCACGATGACGTCCCCTGATCTAGATGTGAATCCCTTCATGATTAGGTGGGCTATATAAAATGTTTTTCTAACCACTTTGGCCACGTGGTTGTCAAATGAGAGATTGCTATCAACTTGGGTCCCCAGGTCCCTAATTACTTCTTCTGTACTTAATGGATTACCACCTATGTGGTAATTTGTGGGCACTTTGTTTTTGCCAAAGGGGATGACTATACACTTTTTGGCATTTAGCTTGAGGCCATGGCTCTGGCACCAGTTGTCTGTTTCTATGAGGCCCTTTTGGAGGATGCTTGTGTCGGTTGGAGAGTCGATTATGGCCCAGTTTGCAGTCATCTGCGAACTTGGTCAGCCACAGTCCTTCCGTGTTGGCCTGTACCTCCGAGAAATATATACCGAACAAGAGAGGTCCCAGGACTGAGCCTTGTGGGGCACCACTTGTAACTGGTTTGGAGTCTGACATGGCTCCAGCAATTCTAACCATGTGGGTTCTGTCCTTGAGCCAGTTTGCAATCCATCTAGTGACATAGGGGTTTATATTTAAGCTGGTGAGCTTATCTATAATGCCCGAGTGGGGTATTGTATCGAAGGCTTTTGCGAGGTCCAGGTAGGCTGTGTGGACCACCTTCCCCTCGTCAATGGCCTTGGTGACTGTTTCAAAGAAATCAACCAGGTTTAAGAGGCAGGATCTGCCCTTAAAGCCGAACTGGGTAGGATCCAGTGTTTGTAAGTCCCCAATATCTTTATTTATGAGGTCCATGATGATCCTTTCCATAGCTTTGCAGACCAAGCTAGTCAGGCTTATGGGGCGATAGTTTCCAGGATCCGTTGAGGCACCACCTTTATGGAGAGGGACCACTGTTGCTGTACACCACTCTTTGGGCACATATCCTGTAGTAAGGCTGAGATTGAACAGTAGTTTTATGTTTGGGTTTAACTCTTCTTGGAGTTCATGAAGGACGCAGCCCGGGACACCGTCTGGTCCCATTGATGCTGTGTTTTTTGCTTTGGAGAGGGCGGCTCTTACCTGAGCATCTGAGATGTCAGGGGCAGCACTCTGCTGGGATAGATATTTGCCCTTTGGTGGGAGGGGAGAGAAGTTTGCGCTGAACCTGTCAGCTAGGATGTTGGCAATGTCTGTGGGTTCGGTGTATTTTTTGCCATTTTGGACCAATTCTGAGCATATCTGGGAATTACCACCCAGGTTCCTAACATAACTAAAGAAAGCCTTGTGATTATCCTTAGTGTCCTGTGCAATTTTTCTCTCGAAGTTGGCCTTGGACAATTTTATGTGTGCCCGTAGTTTTTTGCTAATACTGATCAGTGATGCCTTCCCTTTTTGGGATTTTGCTCTATCATTTAGTAGCTTCCTCCTTCTATTGTATAGTTTGTTTATGGCTGGGGTCCACCAGACAGGACGTCTGCCTTTGGAGGATTGGGTCTTGGTTTTATTTGGGATCGCATGATCCATGCATTCCTGAAGGTGTTCATAGAATGCGTTTATAAAGGATTCTGTGGTCTGGGACGTATTTTCCACAGGCCCGGGGGCTTTGAAGGATTCCACCTCAGTTTTGAGGAGTGTGAAATTTGCTTTAGAGAAGTTTTTCACTGTGGTTTTCTGGGCAGGGGGTGGGGTCGGGATGTGAATATCCAGTGAGATTAGTTTATGGTCTGATCTTACCAGTGAGGGATACACTTCTGGTCTGGAGCATAGAGTCCCCATGTTGGTGATGATCAGGTCCAGTATGTTTTCCCCTCTTGTGGAAATGGTAACAAGTTGTTCCATAGCATTTGAGTTTATAAATTCTAGGAACCTTTGGGCTAGGGTGTTGGAGCTAGAGTAATGCTCCCAGTCTATGTTTGGGTAGTTGAAGTCGCCCAATATAATGGTGTTTGGAGAGACCTTCATATTTTCCAGTGTTCTCAGGAAGGCCGAGTGGGGCCTCCCTGCTTGTTTATGTACCACATAACTGTGGTGTTGTCCGTTCTTATCAATAGTTGACCTGGTTGCAGAAGGTCTTTGAAAGCTATAATAGCATTTATTACTGCTAGCATTTCTTTTTGATTGATGTGAAGGTGCTTTTCTTTTTGGGACCATTTGCCCTGAATGCACCGATCTGTCATGTGCGCCCCCCAGGCGTAGTCCGAGGCGTCTGTTGTGATGACTTGATTTGCTAGAGGCTTGCTGAATGGAAGACCTGTGTTTGTTTGACATGCTTGAGCCCACCACAGAAACTCCTTTTGCAGACATGGAATTAGTGGTATTATGGTTTCCAAACTGTGGCTGTGATGAGACCATATGTTTTTCAGGTACCATTGTAGTTTCCTCATATGCAGCTTTGCACATGGGATTAGTAAGGTGCAAGATGCCATGAATCCCAGAGCCTGCAGGATTTTCCTTGCAGTCAGCCTGGTGCAATTTGCTAGTGTTCTGAAGTATTGGATTAGTTGCCCCTGCTTCTCTGGCAAGAGGTAGGCCATCTGGGTGTTTGTGTCCAAATTGGCACCCAGGAAAATTATCTTCCAAGAGGGTATTAGCCTTGATTTCTTTTTGTTGACTGTGTATCCCAGAGATTTCAATAACATTATTACATAAGCCAGATGTTTCAGAAGAATGTGCTTGCTGTCCGCTTGGATCAGGCAGTCGTCCAAATAGGGGTATATTTGTATCCCTTGAAGTCTGCAGTAGACAATTACTGATGCCACGCATTTCGTAAATACTCTGGGCGCAGTAGATAAGCCAAAGGGCAATGCAGAGAATTGATAATGGGTTGAACCTGCAAGAAATCTGAGGTACCTTCTGCAATTTTGTCTGATTGGGACATGCAGGTATGCCTCCTTGAGGTCCAATGTTACCAGCCAAGACTCCTTGCCCAGCATGGGAAGAAGTTGCTGTAGAGTGAGCATCTTGAATTTTGTGCAGTAGGAATGTGTTTAGGATGGATAGATCCAAAATAGGTCTCCAATCTTTTCCCTTCCTTGGCACCAGAAATAGCCTGGAATAAAAACCTTGACCTTGTTCGTGCGTAGGTACCTCTTCAATAGCTTTCATGTTTATGAGATCTGTAATTTGCTTTTGTGCCTCTGCCCTTTGATTGTGTGGCAGGTTTGGCATGCCTCTCATTTTTGGAAGGGTGTGAAAATGGAATTTGTAGCCTCTGTTTATAATGTCCAGGATCCATTTGTCCTTTGTGACAACATGCCAATCTTTTTGAAAATAATGCCAGCTTTCCTCCAAAGGGGGCTGCCATTTGAAACCTGGTTGGCATGCAAAGGGGAAAGTCATTGGGTTTGCTTTCTGAAAGATTGCGAGTTGTCCTCACCACCTCTTTGTGTAGGAGATTGCCATTGTCTGCCTCTATACGATCCTTGGGATTGTCCTCTGACCCTCGGGCGCCTGTATCTGCCTCTTTGGGGTCTGTCTGTGGCAGGAAAGGACCAGTTTTTGGAAGGCCAATTTCTACTAAAACATGGGGGTTGAACCTACAGAAATTCTTTGACAGTTTGCATTGATTTAGCCTTTTCCTCCATTTTCCTTAATACCTCCTCAGCATTAGCACCAAATAGTACATCCTTTTGAAGAGGGGCGTCTAGTAATTTAGCTTTGACATGATCAGGCAAGCCTTGTTCCTTGAGCCAGGCATGCCTACGTATGACTGATCCTGTAACAGCAGCTCTACATGAGGCCTCTAGAGCATCAAAACCACATTGTAAGGTATGCTTACCCACTTGTTCTGCACTATGCATCAAATCCTGCAACTCCTTCAAATCTGGTTGTTCAGGTTGTGACATTTTACTCTTCAATTGTGATAACAAAAACTGTTGGTATTTTAGCATATGAAACTGACAGTTTAAGGCCCTCATGGATAAGGTAGCCGAGGTATATACCTTTTTCCCCCACCTTTCTAAGGATCTGGAATCTCTCTCGGAAGGCAATGGGTTTTTGGCAATGGAGGCCTTAACTCCCTTGGGGCCTTGTGAGATGGTTTCTGGGTCAGCAGCATGGCTTTTGTAAAGAAATTGGTGTGAGTCAGGAACCCTGTAGAACCTGTCAGGCTTAACTGGAGCTGGAGGTAGAGAGTCCGGGTTAAGGCAGGCCTCCGAGTAAACATCATCTAGGATGTCCAAGACAGGAGGTATAGCCAGAGGCCTATGCTGAGGTAACAAGAGAAATTCCCTGAGCCTTTTCTTGGAATCTGAGTAATCCTGGCCTTCCCAGTGGAAGTGTTCTCTTAAGATATGCAAAGTTTCCCCAAATGAGTAATCCTCAGGAGGGGATACAGAAGGGATGGACTCCTCCGCATCAGAGTCTTCAAATGGAGAGTAAGAATGCTCCTCATCATCAGAGTGCTCTGAAATAATGGAGCCCTGATCAGAGGAGGGGGAATCTTCCTCCACTCTGGGCCTTTTGTCCAGAGGGGGCTGAGAACCTCTGATTAGAGTAATTAAATCCTCAGCCATTTTAAGCATCTGTTTCTTAGGCATGGGGCCTGTAGATGGGCCCTGTGTAGCCTGTCCACATTCTGAGCTTCAACGCCAAGAGTGGCTTCGGTATCTGTAGTCGGGGTGTGGGCCGAGGAGCCTGCGACCTCGGGTACAGGAGACACAGTCAAAGAAGTGTTGTCGGTAGTCAGGGGCTGCGTAGGCGCCTCACTGAGAACCGGACCACGTGTAGTCGGCTTTGGCGTGGTGTCGGTAGAGGCCGCGGACCTCGTGTGTCGGTCCTTGTCTTTGCGTTTTTTTAGACAAAACCGGAGTCGGAGTATCCAACGACATAGTATAGTTAAATGCTTTCCCAAAATAATGCTGGGCGAACTCCGCCCGACGCTTAATAGTGCGTTTGTTGAATGTAGCACAAAAGCAACAGACCGAGACGTCGTGGTCTGGGCCTAAACAAGGTATACAGAGGGAATGGAAATCCTTATGCGGTATTTGCTTCCCACAAGAAATACAATTATTAACTTTGTCTGACATCGGTCTGAGGCAAGAAAAGTTTCCCCAACGGGGTACTTAGCTTTTAAGAAGACTTCGGTTTCCAAATTTCGTAATTTCAGGAGCTGGCCGACCGGCACTTGCGAACTGCTTCTGCTTCGGGCACCGCGCGGCAAGAAAGACTGAGGAAAATGGCATCGGCTGGTTCCTTTATACCCCTGTCGCACTGACGTCAGGGAAGAAGCGACGACAACCGACGCCGGACCTAGACTTTGGAATTCGGCAGACCGAGGACCCGCCTGACGGCAGGAGAACCCATCTGTTATGACTGCAGCTGTATGCACGATGAACATCGTCTGGCATGCAAAACATGGGTAGTACAGTTAGAGGAAAGGTGAAGTGTGGAACACATGACACAAGGAGTACCACAGAGGTTGGTACTAAACCCACTTCTCTCCATCATCAGATCTCTAACAATGATGCAGGCAGTGTGGAACACGTGACACAAGGAGTACCACAAAGGTCGGTACTAAACCCACTTCTCCATCATCAGATCTCTGCCAATGACTCAGACAATGTGGAACAAGTGATACAAGGAGTACCACAAAGGTTGTTAACTAAGCCCACTTCTCTTCATCATCAGATCTCTATCAATGACCCAGGCAGTGTGGAACATGTGATACAAGGAGTACCACAAAGGTTGGTACTAAGCCTACTTCTCTTCATCATCAAATCTCTGCCAATGACTCAGACAATGTGGAACAAGTGATACAAGGAGTACCACAAAGGTTGTTAACTAAGCCCACTTCTCTTCATCATCAGATCTCTATCAATGACCCAGGCAGTGTGGAACACGTGATACAAGGAGTACCACAAAGGTTGGTACTAAGCCCACTTCTCTTCATCATCAGATCTCTACCAATAACCCAGGCAAAAGTCCTGCAAGCAATACGTGAAAATGAAGCAAAAAAATCACTGATGGCATGAGGAACATGCAATAAATTCCAGTCCACAAAAGAGATTCAATATCCAGATGGTTACAAATGTCAATAAGAAAAGCTTAAAACACCACCAAAAGGGAAAGTGAAAATTACCACCAAATATTCACCTGACAAAGCAATAGCAATGTCTTTCGGCTTTTCACAGTTAGGGGTCACCGCAGTGGATCACTGGTCCGCAGACTGACTGGCAGTAGAGTTTCTACAGTATCGAGTTGCCAGCCCGGCGTCCAACATTCACAGAAGGCACACACACACATATGCACCTACCTGTATGTCTTTAAAGCTCACTCGACCACAGGGAGGACATGGAGACTCCGCACAGAAGGAACTCCAGTCAAGAATTGAACAGGAGAACCTTTTGCTGCGAGGCAACAACACTAACCACTGCACCAGTGCGGGGGCTCACCTGACAAAGAATAACTTAAATTCATTCACATGAAAAATGATGGAACTTGTGGGACAAAGAGTTGACCTTATGAACCACATGAACAGTATTTGTTCAATAACACAGGGTAGTAACAGTGGCACAACAGCTGGCACACTTGTTTTTTTGTGTTGGAAGATCAGAAGGCTGTGGGTTACACGGATTAATTTCTAGTACTGACACTACAGTACAGCATAAGTGGGGTGCTACACTCCTGACTGCCAACCTTCGGATAAGACGTAAACTGAGACCCCAAATGGTTCAATTGGTGGTAGCGCGGGTAGATGTAAAAAGAACCCATGGCACCTATCAAAAAGAGTAGGGAAATTATTTCAATGTCCTGGCAATATTTTCCCTAGTAGTATAAACACAACCTCAGCTCTCCATTGATAAGAGGTAACTAGCCTAGTTGGGCTAACCCAGTCAACAAAAGGATTAAAAAATAAAATCAAATAATACAAAAGACTGAATAAACCAATTAAATTAGTAATTTCCTGATACTACATATATGAGGACATTTTTCATTGACTTACCGTGGTCACATATGGGGTAATGTCATTTCCCATTCAAAGTGCAGCAATTTCAGAGTTTAACTTAAGGGAGGAAACAGCACAATCCTCTGACTCTGTGTGTGTGGGTATGTCGGGGGGGGGGGGGGGGATACTTCCAGAAACACATTTAAATGTTAATATGTGAACTCCATTTTGGATATTTTGAAGTGAAACTTCTTTAGGCACAGTTGTGTGAGTTCGGAACGGAAATCGTACTCTGCTGGACAGTGGCGCTGTTCTACTCTTCTAGTTTGATAATTATAACACTGCTCTTCTCTTATAGTTTGATTATTGCGGCGCTGTTCTACACTTCTAGTTTGATAATTGTGGAGCTGTTCTACTCTTCTAGTTTGATAATTGTGGAGCTGCTCTTACTAGTTTGATAATTGTGGAGCTGCTCTACTGTTCTAGTTTAATAATTGTGGCGCTACTCTACTTCTAGCGTGATAATTGCGGCGCTGTTCTACTCTTCTAGTTTGATACTTGTGGCACTGTTCTACTCTTCTAGTTTGATAACTGTAACGCTGCTCTACCCTTCTGGTTTGATAACTGTAACGCTGTTCTACTCTTCTGGTTTGATAACTGTAACGCTGTTCTACTCTTCTAGTTTGATAACTGTAACGCTGCTCTACTCTTCTAGTTTGATAACTAACGCTGTTCTACTCTTCTAGTTTGATAATTGTAACGCTGCTCTACTCTTCTGGTTTGATAATTGTGGTGCTGTTCTACTCTTCTAGTTTGATAACTGTAACGCTGTTCTACTCTTCTAGTTTGATAACTGTAACGCTGCTCTACTCTTCTGGTTTGATAACTGTAACGCTGCTCTACTCTTCTAGTTTGATAACTGTAACGCTGCTCTACTCTTCTGGTTTGATAATTGTAACGCTGCTCTACTCTTCTGGTTTGATAACTGTAACGCTGCTCTACTCTTCTGGTTTGATAACTGTAACGCTGCTCTACTCTTCTGGTTTGACAATTGTGGTACTGTTCTACTCTTCTACTTTGATAACTAACGCTGTTCTACTCTTCTAAGTTGATAACTGTAACGCTGTTCTACTCTTCTAGTTTGATAATTGTAACGCTGCTCTACTTGCTCTACTCTTCTAGTTTGATAACTGTAACGCTGCTCTACTCTTCTAGTTTGATAACTGTAACGCTGTTCTACTCTTCTAGTTTGATAATTGTAACGCTGCTCTACTCTTCTGGTTTGATAATTGTGGTGCTGTTCTACTCTTCTAGTTTGATAACTGTAACGCTGTTCTACTCTTCTGGTTTGATAACTAACGCTGTTCTACTCTTCTGGTTTGATAACTAACGCTGCTCTACTCTTCTGGTTTGATAACTGTGGTGCTGTTCTACTCTTCTAGTTTGATAACTAACGCTGTTCTACTCTTCTAGTTTGATAACTGTAATGCTGCTCTACTCTTCTAGTTTGATAATTGTAACGCTGCTCTACTCTTCTAGTTTGATAACTGTAACGCTGCTCTACTCTTCTGGTTTGATAATTGTGGTGCTGTTCTACTCTTCTGGTTTGATAATTGTGGTGCTGTTCTACTCTTCTGGTTTGATAACTGTAACGCTGCTCTACTCTTCTGGTTTGATAACTGTAACGCTGCTCTACTCTTCTGGTTTGATAATTGTGGTGCTGTTGCACTCTTCTGGTTTGATAATTGTGGTGCTGTTCTACTCTTCTAGTTTGATAACTGTAACTCTGCTCTACTCTTCTAGTTTGATAACTGTAACGCTGCTCTACTCTTCTGGTCTGATAACTGTAACGCTGCTCTACTCTTCTGGTTTGATAATTGTGGTGCTGCTCTACTCTTCTAGTTTGATAACTGTAACGCTGTTCTACTCTTCTAGTTTGATAACTGTAACGCTGCTCTACTCTTCTGGTTTGATAACTGTAACGCTGCTCTACTCTTCTGGTTTGATAATTGTGGTGCTGTTCTACTCTTCTGGTTTGATAACTAACGCTGCTCTACTCTTCTGGTCTGATAACTGCAACGCTGCTCTACTCTTCTGGTTTGATAACTGTAACGCTGTTCTACTCTTCTAGTTTGATAATTGTAACATTGTTCTACTCTTCTGGTTTGATAATTGTGGTGCTGTTCTACTCTTCTAGTTTGATAATTGTAACGCTGCTCTACTCTTCTAGTTTGATAACTGTAACGCTGCTCTACTCTTCTGGTTTGATAACTGTAACGCTGCTCTACTCTTCTGGTTTGATAATTGTAACGCTGTTCTACTCTTCTGGTTTGATAATTGTGGTGCTGTTCTACTCTTCTAGTTTGATAATTGTAACGTTGCTCTACTCTTCTGGTTTGATAACTGTAACGCTGTTCTACTCTTCTAGTTTGATAACTGTAACGCTGCTCTACTCTTCTGGTTTGATAGCTGTAACGCTGCTCTACTCTTCTGGTTTGATAACTGTAACGCTGCTCTACTCTTCTGGTTTGAGAACTGTAATGCTGTTCTACTCCTCTAGTTTGATAACTGTAACGCTGCTCTTCTCTTCTGGTTTGATAACTGTAACGCTGCTCTACAATGCTGTTCTACTCTTCTAGTTTGATAACTGTAACGCTGCTCTACTCTTCTGGTTTGATAACTGTAACGCTGCTCTACTCTTCTAGTTTGATAACTAACGCTGTTCTACTCTTCTAGTTTGATAATTGTAACGCTGCTCTACTCTTCTGGTTTGATAATTGTGGTGCTGTTCTACTCTTCTAGTTTGATAACTGTAACGCTGCTCTACTCTTCTAGTTTGATAACTGTAACGCTGTTCTACTCTTCTAGTTTGATAACTGTAACGCTGCTCTACTCTTCTGGTTTGATAATTGTAACGCTGCTCTACTCTTCTGGTTTGATAACTGTAACGCTGCTACGCTGCTCTACTCTTCTGGTTTGATAACTGTAACGCTGCTCTACTCTTCTGGTTTGATAATTGTGGTACTGTTCTACTCTTCTACTTTGATAACTAACGCTGTTCTACTCTTCTAGTTTGATAACTGTAACGCTGTTCTACTCTTCTAGTTTGATAATTGTAACGCTGCTCTACTTGCTCTACTCTTCTAGTTTGATAACTGTAACGCTGCTCTACTCTTCTAGTTTGATAACTGTAACGCTGTTCTACTCTTCTAGTTTGATAATTGTAACGCTGCTCTACTCTTCTGGTTTGATAATTGTGGTGCTGTTCTACTCTTCTAGTTTGATAACTGTAACGCTGTTCTACTCTTCTGGTTTGATAACTAACGCTGTTCTACTCTTCTGGTTTGATAACTGTAACGCTGCTCTACTCTTCTGGTTTGATAACTGTAACGCTGTTCTACTCCTCTAGTTTGATAACTGTAACGCTGCTCTTCTCTTCTGGTTTGATAACTGTAACGCTGCTCTACAATGCTGTTCTACTCTTCTAGTTTGATAACTGTAACGCTGCTCTACTCTTCTGGTTTGATAACTGTAACGCTGCTCTACTCTTCTGGTTTGATAACTGTAACGCTGCTCTACTCTTCTGGTTTGATAACTGTAACGCTGTTCTACTCTTCTAGTTTGATAACTGTAACGCTGCTCTACTCTTCTAGTTTGATAATTGTAACGCTGCTCTACTCTTCTGGTTTGATAATTGTGGTGCTGTTCTACTCTTCTAGTTTGATAACTGTAACGCTGCTCTACTCTTCTAGTTTGATAACTGTAACGCTGCTCTACTCTTCTGGTTTGATAACTGTAACGCTGGTCTACTCTTCTAGTTTGATAACTGTAATGCTGTTCTACTCTTCTAGTTTGATAATTGTAACGCTGTTCTACTCTTCTAGTTTGATAATTGTAACGCTGCTCTACTCTTCTAGTTTGATAACTGTAACGCTGTTCTTCTCTTCTGGTTTGATAACTGTAACGCTGCTCTACTCTTCTGGTTTGATAATTGTGGTGCTGTTCTACTCTTCTGGTTTGATAATTGTGGTGCTGTTCTACTCTTCTGGTTTGATAACTGTAACGCTGCTCTACTTTTCTGGTTTGATAACTGTAACGCTGCTCTACTCTTCTAGTTTGATAACTGTAACGCTGCTCTACTCTTCTAGTTTGATAACTGTAACGCTGTTCTACTCTTCTAGTTTGATAATTGTAAGCTGTTCTACTCTTCTAGTTTGATAACTGTAACGCTGTTCTACTCTTCTAGTTTGATAATTGTAACGCTGCTCTACTCTTCTGGTTTGATAATTGTGGTGCTGTTCTACTCTTCTAGTTTGATAACTGTAACGCTGCTCTACTCTTTTAGTTTGATAACTGTAACGCTGCTCTACTCTTCTAGTTTGATAATTGTAACGCTGCTCTACTCTTCTGGTTTGATAACTATAACGCTGCTCTACTCTTCTGGTTTGATAACTGTAACGCTGCTCTACTCTTCTGGTTTGATAATTGTGGTGCTGTTCTACTCTTCTAGCTTGATAACTGTAACGCTGCTCTACTCTTCTAGTTTGATAATTGTAACGCTGCTCTACTCTTCTGGTTTGATAATTGTGGTGCTGTTCTACTCTTCTAGTTTGATAATTGTAACGCTGCTCTACTCTTCTGGTTTGATAATTGTGGTGCTGTTCTACTCTTCTAGTTTGATAACTGTAACGCTGCTCTACTCTTCTAGTTTGATAACTAACGCTGTTCTACTCTTCTGGTTTGATAACTAACGCTGTTCTACTCTTCTGGTTTGATAACTGTAACGCTGCTCTACTCTTCTGGTTTGATAATTGTGGTGCTGTTCTACTCTTCTAGTTTGATAACTAACGCTGTTCTACTCTTCTAGTTTGATAACTGTAATGCTACTCTTCTAGTTTGATAACTGTAATGCTGCTCTTCTCTTCTGGTTTGATAACTGTAACGCTGCTCTACTCTTCTGGTCTGATAACTGTAACGCTGCTCTACTCTTCTGGTTTGATAATTGTGGTGCTGTTCTACTCTTCTAGTTTGATAACTAACGCTGTTCTACTCTTCTAGTTTGATAACTGTAACGCTGCTCTACTCTCTTCTGGTTTGATAACTGTAACGCTGCTCTACTCTTCTGGTCTGATAACTGTAATGCTGCTCTACTCTTCTGGTTTGATAATTGTGGTGCTGTTCTACTCTTCCAGTTTGATAACTAACGCTGTTCTACTCTTCTAGTTTGATAACTGTAACGCTGCTCTACTCTTCTGGTTTGATAACTGTAACACTGCTCTACTCTTCTAGTTTGATAACTGTAACGCTGTTCTACTCTTCTAGTTTGATAATTGTAACGCTGTTCTACTCTTCTGGTTTGATAATTGTGGTGCTGTTCTACTCTTCTGGTTTGATAACTGTAACGCTGCTCTACTCTTCTGGTTTGATAACTGTAACGCTGCTCTACTCTTCTGGTTTGATAATTGTGGTGCTGTTCTACTCTTCTAGTTTGATAACTAACGCTGTTCTACTCTTCTGGTTTGATAACTGTAACGCTGCTCTACTCTTCTGGTTTGATAATTGTGGTGCTGTTCTACTCTTCTGGTTTGATAACTGTAACGCTGCTCTACTCTTCTGGTTTGATAATTGTGGTGCTGTTCTACTCTTCTAGTTTGATAACTAACGCTGTTCTACTCTTCTGGTTTGATAACTGTAACGCTGCTCTACTCTTCTGGTTTGATAATTGTGGTGCTGTTCTACTCTTCTAGTTTGAGAACTGTAACGCTGCTCTACTCTTCTAGTTTGATAACTGTAACGCTGTTCTACTCTTCTAGTTTGATAATTGTAACGCTGCTCTACTCTTCTAGTTTGATAACTGTAACTCTGTTCTACTCTTCTGGTTTGATAACTAACGCTGTTCTACTCTTCTGGTTTGATAATTGTGGTGCTGTTCTACTCTTCTAGTTTGATAACTGTAACGCTGCTCTACTCTTCTAGTTTGATAACTGTAACGCTGCTCTACTCTTCTAGTTTGATAACTAACGCTGTTCTACTCTTCTAGTTTGATAATTGTGGAACTGCTCTTTCTAGTTTGATAATTGTGGCGCTGCTCTACTTCTAGCGTGATAATTGTGGCGCTGTTCTACTCTTCTAGTTAGATAATTGTGGCACTGCTCTACTTCTAGCGTGATATTTGTGCGCTGTTCTACTCTTCTAGTTTGATACTTGTGGCACTGTTCTACTCTTTCAGTTGGATAATTGGCTGAGAGGTCTAACCCATTTTAACTACAGCTGTCCTCTTTAGCTGCAAAGACACATGCAAAAATTCTACACGAACACCCTCCACACACACACACACACGTGCACACAGACGTGCTCACACACACACACACACACACACACACACACACACACTGATTGAGAGATCCCCTGGAAGCAGCAGCATTTGAATTCTTTTCGTATCTCTCAACCATACCTCTCAAACTCTTACCACAAGAAATTTGGATAGAGACACAAATAACGGGAGGAACAAAGGACCAAAAATAGGGACGGATTTCAAATATTGCTCTTATAAACTTAAATATACAAACTTGCTTAAGTAAAGGATTTCTCTTAGCATGAATTTTCTGAAGAAAATAAAAGTCTGAAACCCAAATGTATGTCATTATTTAGTAAGTTTAATATCCAATGACTGTGAACGAACCAAAAGTTTTAGGAGTAAGGGGCCAAAATAAAGTAAACACCCCCCCCCCTTTTTGAAGTGTTATACTTTGGATGTAAAATGCTTTCTCCAACACTATTTACATATACTAAAGCAGCTTTGAAACATTAGGCAGAACAATTTTACATCAAAAACATAAAAAAATATATATATATAGTAATAAAAAATATAAAAAAGTAAAACAATTTGACAGAGAGCCCTTCTCTAGTTCAATAATGCCCTCCAGGGCATGTGTTAATGTGCAATTAACACCCTTCCATGGGTGTACAAGGCACATGCACCCTGTCAGGCATTACTGCTTTCCTAGCGTTTATTTTAATTTAACTTTGATGGAGATTTATACAAGTATTTATTATTAATTTTTTAATTATTAGTTATTGTACTTCTGTGCACAAAAAGTTTTCTTTCGAATTAAAAGGTTCCACCCAAGAGGCAGATCTGAAGAATCGTGAGCGAATGCACTGCAGACAAGCTGTATTTATTAATTTTTTACATAGAGACGTTTTCAAATGAGGTTACTTTCCTTATTCTTTAAATTCTCCTATTTTTTTTTTAAAAATACTGTTATTTAACTGACTATTTGCTGTGCACCATGTACAAAATTTAGTTTCTATGTAAAAAAAAAAAAAATATCAATCACACACAAGCTAAATTATCAATCACACACAAGCTAAATTACAAAGTCCACACTTGTGTTTGTTGTAAGACCCATAGCAGACTAACCTTTCATTTTTTTCACCCAGTCCGATTTTACTTCCTGATTTCCCGCATACATTTTCTCTATCCAATCACACAGACAATGGACAGTGTAGTATGCGTTCTAGAGAAGTTAGCCTACATAGCTGATTACATGGTTAGCACCTAATGGTACACATTTATGTATCTATAAAAAAACACCAAACACATGGACCCCAATTACTACATCCTTGTATGTGCATTTATAAGTCTTCTAGCACGCCAGATTTTCAAAGTTCTGTCAATCAAGTTTTACTACTGAATTTCCTGGCTGCAAGCACTCCATTCAATCACACAAGCTGGAAGCAAGATAACCACTCAAACATTAAAACCACCTATAGTCTAATATATATTCTAGGAGACGTTTAAGTTTGAACCATTCAAACATTAAACCACCTATATTCTAATATATATTCTAGGAGATAAAACCACCTATAGTCTAAAATATATTCTAGGATACGTTTAAGTTTGAACCATTCAAACATTAAACCACCTATATTCTAATATATATTCTAGGAGATAAAACCACCCATATTCTAATATATATTCTAGGAGATAAAACCACATATATTCCAATATATATTCTAGGAGATAAAACCACCCATATTCTAATATATATTCTAGGAGATAAAACCACCTATATTCTAATATATATTCTAGGAGATAAAACCACCTATATTCTAATATATATTCTAGGAGATAAAACCACCCATATTCTAATATATATTCTAGGAGATAAAACCACCAATATTCTAATATATATTCTAGGAGATAAAATATTCTAATATATATTCTAGGAGATAAAACCACCCATATTCTAATATATATTCTAGGAGATAAAACCACCTATATTCTAATATATATTCTAGGAGATAAAACCACCTATATTCTAATATATATTCTAGGAGATAAAACCACCCATATTCTAATATATATTCTAGGAGATAAAACCACCGATATTCTAATATATATTCTAGGAGATAAAACCACCTATATTCTAATATATATTCTAGGAGATAAAACCACTGATATTCTAATATATATTCTAGGAGACGTTTAAGTTTGAACCATTCAAACATTAAAACCACCGATATTCTAATATATATTCTAGGAGACGTTTAAGTTTGAACCATTCAAACATTAAAACCACCGATATTCTAATATATATTCTAGGAGATAAAACCACCGATATTCTAATATATATTCTAGGAGATAAAAAAACCGATAGTCTAATATATATTCTAAATTAAAACCACCTATAGTCTAATATATATTCTAGGAGACGTTTAAGTTTGAACCATTCACAGTTACATCTTTACGTTTCTATAGAATTAAATACAATGTTGATTTTTTTCCCTTTGTTTTTAAAATATGTTTAAACAAGATTTATTTCTAGTTTCTTTACATAAGCACAGCGCTTATCTGCTGACTTATACACAATTCACCCAATAAAGATTTGGTGTTTTGCTACCAAGAATTGAAGCTATCTTTAATCTCAACAATATGATTTGTTGTGTTGCTATGAAGAACAGGAAGCTGTTTTTATTAGCAAATGAAGAAATTTTGAGCACAACAAGAATTTTTTTTTTTTTTTTTACTAGAGGATATCCGATTAAAAAAAGATGCACAAAATAAACTGCACAATCTGGACAACACAGGTTAAAACAATCAACCTAAGTGAGCTATAATGTGGTTACTGATGAGAGCCGCACCTTGGAGAACAAGCCGATGTGCATGTCGCCTCTGCTGATGCTGTAGAAGTAAAAGGCACTGAACTATAAAGGTTGATAACTCACATTATATGTAATTATATACATAATTTACTCATTCACAGTATGATGTGAAAAGATCAAAAAATCATTACAAGTTAAAAATTCATCCTTTACTGCAGGTGAAACACATGCTTGATAGCAAAAGTGAATCATGCTACTGCAAACGAAAAGTACATGTGGAAAATAAAAAATCCTGGAGTAGTTGGTTTACAATTATATGGAGAAAAAGCTGATGCAACTACTGTTCTAATTAAATATTTGTTGACCACTGAGATAAATAACTGACACTTACACTGAAGAAAGAAGACTGCAATGATGCTAATGATAGTGAGTCGTGCTTTCAGGTGTAAAGGATGGGTTCATATTATCTGATTGAACGTTTAGGTTAGCGAATACCTAAATGTCGAACTGGTAACAGCGAAAGCAAAAAAATGTAAACAGCTGATTTAATGCAGGGAAAGAATTCCCTTGGCTGTTATGGGGATTTTGCCCCTTTCCCCACTGTAGAGAGATCTTGGAGTTGGTATATTTAGTTAGGATAGCTGTGGGGAGAATTTTTTTTTGCGGCCGAGGGAATTCATTCCCTATGTTAAATCGGCCATTCGCGGTTTTAATTTTTCAATATTACTAGTTCGACGTTTAGGTATTCGCTAACCTAAACGTTTGATCGGGTAATATAGATGCTAAAGGACAGTGTGACATGTAATGTGCACTGGGTGTACCGTATGCCACTGTGAAATCATCAAGCTGAAACTAGTTGAAGGAAGGGATGTGCATTCTCCCAGATGAGGCACCTGAGGGACAGCCTGCGTAAAACGAGCTGAAATACTTAGCAGAAAATTCTAGTTGAAGGAAGGGATGTGCATTCTCCCAGATGAGGCACCTGAGGGACAGCCTGCGTAAAACGAGCTGAAATACTTAGCAGAAAATTTCATGATGCTTTTGTGACACAGCTTCTCTCATCTGATCACAGTCCTGCAATCAGTTATGCATGATTTCCAAAATCAAAGACTTGTCCCTCAGTAACCCTGAATAAACCCTGTATATTTTACATTTCTTTACTGGGATAGAACACTGATCAATATTAACCAATTTCAGGCTCATTCCAGGTTGTGTTTATTAAACAGGCAAGCAGTACATGTAGTAACAGTGACATAAAATCAAAATAACTGTACAAACAATTGGGAATAACAAGTTATAATGCAGCTAGAAAGATAGTACCATAGGAGTACTTGACGACAGAGGTAAGAAGCTTTGTGCTTTACAAATAGAAAGCAGCAGATGGTAGAGAGCAGATAATATACAGAGACTTTATGCATTCTTACATGCGTATTTCCTGTGCACACAAGAAGCCGAATTCTTTCGGATTTCCTGTGCACACAAGAAGCTGAACACTTTTGTATTTCCTCTGCATACAAGATGCTGAACACTTCGTATTTCCTGTGCACACAAGAAGCTGAACACGTTCGTATTTCCTGTGCACATAAGAAGCTGAACACGTTTGTATTTCCTGTGCACACAAGAAGCTGAACACTTGCGTATTTCCTGCGCATACAAGAAGCTGAAAGCTTGCGTATTTCCTGTGCCCACAAGAAGCTGAAAACTTGCGTATTTCGAGTGTACATAATCTGAAAACTTGCGCATTTCCTGTGCACACAAGAAGCTGAAAACTTGTGTATTTCCTGGGCACACAAGAAGCTGAAAACTTGTGTATTTCCTGGGCACACAAGAAGCTGAACACTTGTAAATGTTTACTTTGTCAAGAGACTGTCAATTAATTTAAGCCAAAATACTCGGCATACTTGGTCGGAACATAACTGAATGAGGATGGAGGGTAAGTGTGAGCACATACATGTTAAGAGAAACAAGTTAAAACGCTTAGAAAAAACACTGCACCATGTTCTCAGCAGGCTTTTGTTTACTGTCAGTCTAAGACAGGTTTACTCACTGAAAGCTGATGCTCTTTGGGAGGAGGCAGTCTGTATTTGAAACATAAAACTTAAACTGAAAGTGTCTCAACAGGCAAGTTAAATGAGTGGAAAAGTGTATTGCAAAAAAGGTGCCATTTGGGGTTGGGGAGCACTCTGAGAAAAGCAGACAAACACTTTCTCAGACTAGGGATAGTTTAGGAGAAGAGCTAAAATGCACAAGGATTTGACACCTTCTTTTGCACTACTTAAAAGAAACAAACCTATTTTTGGTCTTTTATAATCAATCAATTTATATTTTGCATCTGCAGTTACATTTGCATTAGAAAAAAGTACAGTTGTGTACACTTACCATAAATGTAGATGTTCCGAGTGTATTCACTGTTGCAGTCATTACATTTGGGTAATCTGCTGGCAGGTTGCCCTCAGTCGGCCTGAATTCCAAAGTCTTAGGTTCTGCGTCGGTTGCTGTCTCCTCTTCCATGACATCAGGTCGTCAGGGGTATAAAACATGCAGCAGACCCCATTTTCTTTAGATGTCTGGTGCCCCCAAAAAGGTAGCAAAAAAAAAAAAAAAAAAAAAAAAAAATATATATATATATATATATATATATATATATATATATATATATATATATATAAATATACACACACACACACACACATCAATATAAACTTTACCTTCATCTACAAGCAAATACACCACATAGGTTGCAGAAGATAGAGAAGGATAGATAAGCTCCAGAATGACAGGGGGATGGCGGGAGGGTAACCTGGACTGCAACACTGAATACACTCGAACATATACATTTATGGTAAGTGTACACAACTGTACTATGTTCTTAGTGTTTCACTGTTGCAGTCATTACATTTGGGTAGAATCCCAAAGCTATGGTTGGGAGTCTGGAGCTAAACAGCATTAGGTGCGGCTATAGGGCCCTGCAGAAGTGCAGTGGCAAAGCCTGCCCTGGACTTAGGGTAGAGAGGCAAATGATAATGCTTTGTAAAGGTGTGAATAGAACTCCAAGTAGCAGCCTCTAGAATGTCTTTGGTTGGTACTCCTCTGAGAAAGGCTGCTGAAGTAGCTGCAGCTCTGGTGGAATGAGACCTAATGCCCTTGGGCACAGGTTTACCATGGTGTAAGTAGAAGAAACGGATGCAGTGGCTTATCCACTTTGAAATTGTCTGCTTTGAAATAGCCTTCCCTTCTGATCCTGCAGCATATGTCACTAGTAATTGCTCAGTTTTTCTTAAAGCTTTAGTCTTGCTCAAGTAGAATCTTAGCTGTCTGTGTACATCCAAGGAATGCAGAATTCTCTTCCCCCTTGTTCTGCGGATTTGGATAAAAAGGATGGCAGATAAACTGTTTGGTTAAGAGCCACACTGGAAACCACCTTAAACATAAATGTAGGATTTGTCCTCAGAGACCCTGTCTGGGTAAAATATGATGAAAGGCTAAACAGCTATGAGGGCCCGTAGCTCCGAAACTCTTCTTGCTGAAGTAATTGCTAGTAGCAGAGCTGTTTTCCATGACAAGAACTTTATATCAGTGGTAGCAGCTGGTTCAAATGGAGGCAGGGTGAGCTTTTCCAACACATAATTGAGGTCCCATGCAGTCAATGGTGATCTTCTAGGAGGCCTTAAATTTTTGGCTCCTCTAAGATACTGCTTTAGTAAAGGATGAGAAAAGATTGGTGGCTCTGTATAATAATGAGCAGAAATGGCAGAGGCATGGATTTTAATTGAAGAGAAAGATAGGCCTTTATCAAGCATCTCAGTTAAGTATTGTAATATCTGAGGAATATTTGGTTCTGCTGCATCAGTTCCTTTTGCTCGATTCCAAGCACAGAATCTCTTCCATTTATCCGCATAAGATTTTCTAGTACTAGGCCTTCTGGCTTCCAAAATGACATCCATCACAGCTTTACTGAGAGGTGTTGTTTGTATAACTACATGATCAGCCATGCTGCCAGGTTCAGTGTCTGGAGTTGATTATGCAGGATCTGATTGTTTTGCTGGGACAGTAGTTGAGGTCTTTGAGGTAAGGTCCAAGCTGGGTATTGAGACAAGTTCCTTTGCACTGGGTACCAGCATTGGCGGGGCCAGTCCGGGGAAATTAGTATCATTTTTGGTTTCTCTTGTATGACTTTTAGGAGGACCTTGGGAAGAAGAGGCAGAGGAGGAAAGGCGTAATGATAGGTTTTTCCAACTGAAGAATAGGGCGTCCACTTTCCATGCTTGTCTGTGATAAGTCCTTGTGCAGAATCTTTTTAATTGATAATTTTGAGGAGAAGCAAATAGATCTATGTCTGGGCTCCCCCATTTCTCTGTTATCATGCTGAAGACTTGTGGATTTAGTTTCCAGTAGTGACGATCGAAAAGGTTTTTGCTTAAATCTTCTGCCAGAGTATTTTGCTTTCCTGGCAGGAACTGAGCTTGAAGATGTATTTGGTAGGTCAAAGCTGTGTCCCACAGTGCCATGGCTAATATGCAAAGGGGGTATGAGTGTGTGCCCCCTTGCTTGTTTATATACCACATGACCGTGGTGTTGTCCGTCTTTATCAGTAGTTGTCCTGGATGAAGTAAGTCCTTGAAGGCTGTTAGGGCATTTTGAACAGCTAGCATCTCTTTCTGGTTGATATGTAGACGCATTTGTTTTGGGGTCCATATGCCCTGAATGCATCTTCCTGCCATGTACCCCCCCCCCCCCCCCCAGGCATAATCTGATGCGTCTGTTGTTAAGGTTTGGCTGGCAGGGGGTAGAGTGAAGGCCCATCCTATGTTTTGGTGACATGCCTTTGCCCGCCATAGAAACTCTTGTTGTAGGCAGGGAATGAGAGGAATCATTGTATCCAGACTGTGAGAATGTTGACTCCATAAACTTTTTAGGTACCAATGAAATTTCCTCATATGCAGTCTTGTATATGGAATCAGTAGGATGTAGGATGCCATGAAACCCAAAGCCTGCAAAATTTGTCTTGCAGATAACTGGGTTTTTGTTGCCATCAGTTTGAAGGAAGTAGTCAGTTGCCTTTGTTTGTCTGGCATGAGGTAAGCCATCTGGGCAGTTGTATTCAAGCTTGCACCCAGGAATGTTATCTTTTGAGAGGGTACCAGTTGTGATTTCATTTCGTTTATTGTGTACCCTAGGCATGTTAGAAGCCATTTCACAAACGCCAGGTGTTGAAGAAGAATGTCCTTGTTCTCTGCTTGAATGAGACAGTCGTCCAAGTAAGGGTATATTTGTATTCCTCTTTGTCTGCAAAATGCAATTACTGGAGTCAGGCACTTTGTAAAGAGCCTGGGCACTGTAGATAAGCCAAAGGGCATGCAGAAAATTGGTAATGCATTAAGCCAGCCTTGAATCTGAGGTATCTTCTGCACGATTGTCTTATTGGGACGTACAGGTATGCCTCTTTTAGGTCTAATGTCACCAGCCACGCATTCTTGTCCAGCATGGGCAGAAGCTGCTGCAAAGTCAGCATTTTGAATTTTGGAATGTCCAGGTACATGTTCAAAATCGATAAATCCAGTATTGGCCGCCAGGCCTTTTCCATTCTGGGTACCAAGAACAGTAGAGTAAAAACCTTGCCCTTTTACCTGTTCTGGTACTGGCTGAATGGCCCCCATATCCATAAGGGACGTAACCTGTTTTCTGTGCCTCTGACCATTGATTTTTTTGGCAGATCTGGCCAACCGTTTGCCATTGTCAAGAGTGTGGAAATGGAATCTGTATCCCTGTGATACTATGTTTAGTACCCACTTGGCCAGGGTTATTAACTGCCAATTTTGAGCAAAAAGTGCTAATTTTCCCCCTAAGGGTGCTGTCAAAAGATAAGTGCTTGATGTAGGCAGAGGGAAGTCACTGGGACTGTTTTCTGCAGATTTGTGCTTTATCTCCTCCAGATTTGGAGGTAGAAGTGCCCCATTGCTTTGACCTGTATGAATCTTGCGCCTGGTATCTGGAACCCTTAGGGTGTCTGGATTTGCCCCTTTGAGCTCTGTCTGACACAGTAAAGGACCAATTTTTTGTAGGCCTGTGTCTACTGCTTGCATAGACTTAGCTTTGTCTTCCATTTTCTTTAAAACCTTTTCCTGCCTTAATACCAGAGTATCATGCTGTAAAGGTGCATCTAGCAATTTAGCTTTAACATGATCAGGCGAATTTTGTTCCTTTAGCCAGGCATGCCTCCTAATCACAGATCCAGTAACTGCAGCCCTGCAGGAGGCCTCTAAGGAGTGAAAACCACATTGCAAAGTATGCTTTCCAACCTGTTCAGCTGCATGCAATAATTCTTGCAATTCTTTATTTTCTGCACATTCAGACATCAACATCATTTTCTGTTTCAGCAATCCCATAACATGTTGTTGATACTTAAGCATACAAAATTGACAGTTTAAGGCTCTGATTGCCAAGGTTGCATATGTATACACCTTTTATCCCCATCTGTCCAGTGCCCTTGAATCTCTGTCAAAGGGGGTAGGATTTTTTGCTGTTGAGACCTTAACTCCTTTTGGACCCTGTGAAATAGTTTCAGGATCAGCAGCAGGGTTTCTAAATAAAAAATTTATGTGAGTCAGGGACCCTGTAATATCTGTCAGGCTTACTGGGAGCCGGAGGGTAAGGAGTCAGTGGTCAAGCTTGACTCCGAAAACACATCATCCACAATGTCTAAAACAGGGGAAATGGCTAAAGGCCTGTGCTGAGGGAGAAGAAGGAAATCCCGGAGCCTCTTTTTTGATTCTGAGAAATCTTGACTCTCCCAGTGAAAAAGCTCCCTCAAAGTATGCAAGGCTTCTCCAAATGAATAATCCTCAGGAGGAGATGCAGATGGTATAGACTCCTCTGCATCAGAATCCTCATAGGGACATATAGATAATTCCTGATCAGAAAAGGAATCAGAAGAAATAGAAACCTGATCTGAAGATTCATAATCAGTGTCTTGCCTAGGCCTCTTACCTGGAGGGGGATGGGTACCCCTAATCAAGGTAATAAGGTCCTCAGCCATTTTGATCATCTGTGTTTTAGGCATAGAGGCCTGTGCACGTGGCTCATGCGTCAGTTTTTTTAGTTTTACAAGTTGATTTTGTCTTTTGTTTTAAAACTATCGTCGGTTTGATATACAAATGTTGAGGTCTGAATACACCCTCAGAAGCCGGTGCCTGCTCAGCAGCTCCGGACCCATCTGAGGGAGATACATCCTTTGGTCCAATACCTTGAGTATCTTGTGGCATGCCGGACTCCACGTGGGTGTCGGTAGAGGCCTGCGACTCTAAGGTAGCGGGTATCAGGAGATGCGATAGCGCCTCACTGAGTACCGGCGAACCGGCAACTGGCTTAGGAGAAGCTTCATCGTCGGTTTTGGATCTCGACTGCCTTTCTCTGTCCTTTTCTTTGCGTTTTTTATGTACTCCAGTAGTCGGATTGCTATTCGACGACATTTCTGGGTAGTTAAATTGGTTTCCAAAATACTTTGAGGCAAAAATATACCAACGCTTAGTGCGTTGGTTAAATCTAGCACAAAACCAACAGCCAGGCACGTTGTGATCAGGGCCTAGGCAAGGAATACAGTATAAATGGAAATAATTATGAGGTATTTGCTTCCCACAAGTAATACAATTAACTTTTTCTGACATCGGTATGGAGCAAGAAAAAAAAGTTTCCCAACAGGGTACTTAGCTTTAGTGAAGACTTCGGTTCTGAAACTCAAACTCGAATATTTCAGTTGTCGGCCGACCGGCACTTGCGAAATGCTTCTGCTTCGGGCACTGCGCGGCAAGAAAGACTACAGAAAATGGCATAAGCTGCATGTTTTATACCCCCTGACGACCTGACGTCATGGAAGAGGAGACAGCAACTGACGCAGGACCCAAGACTTTGGAGTTCAGGCCGACTAAGGGCAACCTGCCAGCAGATTACCCAAATGTAATGACTGCAACAGTGAAACACGAAGAACATCTGAAAACCTGCTATCAGATATGATTTACAAGCGGTATAACTTTCATAGGGCAAATAAAATATAGACGACAAAATCTCCATACTATAAAAATAAGAATGCCAGTATGTATGTTACTTTAAATCTTATTTTGAAGCAATTATTCACTTGGAAGAAAAAGATGCTGACAATAACGAACGGACAAAATAATTCAACATGCAGCTGTTTTCTTGGTTTTGTATCTAAAAGCACACACTAAACATGGCTTGCAAATGGATGAAAAAAAAAAGCATATGTCCAGAAAATGCTACTCAAAAGAAAGAAATTATTAGGAATATTATAAAATGATGATTTTGTAATCCGCAGCGGTGCAGCGGTTAGTGTTGTCACCTCACAACAAGAGGTTCTCCCGTTCGATTCTTGGCTGGAGCACCTTCTGTATGGAGTCTGCATGTCCTCCCTGTGGTCGAGTGACATTAAAGACATGCAGGTAGGTGCGTGCCTTCTTTAAAGGTTGGGCTTCGGGGTGGCAATTCAGCACCATAAAAATCCACTGCCAATCATTAGCAGATGGGAGTTCCGCTGTGGCGACCCCTAACCGGGAAAAGCCGAAAGACTAAGACAAAATGGTGATGATAACATTGATTATCCTGGTCTTGCTCAGTGAACAGCAAGAGAGTTGCCTAAGTGAAGATGCTGGAAGGAAAAGCAGACCAGTGAAAAAGTGCAAGGAGGAGAGGAATGGAAGCCAGGTATGTTACATCTGCTTAAATGCTAGAAACAGAATAACAACAAGATACAGATGAGGATTTGGACTTGCTGTTAATGGAGTTTTAACAGCACCTGTTGTTTTTCTGAAGGTACCTGGGAGAAACAATCGGAGAGAGCAGTGGTTTGGCAGACTGGCAAATTAGAAACCACAAAAGTGCAATAGAAACCAATAAACCACAACACCAAGCCTAATTAGGATAATTAATTAACTTATTATGACATCACTGATTTTGTAATGGGTATGCTTTATAAGTGCATTTCTATTGTGAAATTCGGTTTCTGAGGAAGTCTATGTGGATGAAAGCAGTCATTAAAATAGAGTAAGCTAAAGAATATTTCTCTCCTGGTGTTGTTCTAGAGGCTTGGTGTTGTGGTTTAGTAGACTGGCAAATTAGACACACTGGAAAGATGACAGTGAGTGAGTGAAGAAAATGACATAAAACAGTACTTTATGTCACTTGTTCACTTGAAAACAATTTGCCATGACTGCTGTGGTATTAAACTGCACAATTCTAAGAAGAAGAGAACAAAGACTTTCTGAAGATTTAATGTAACATGAGGAGAAATGAACAACAAGAAAGTGTTAGTAGCATTAGCATCCAAGGGAAATGTGTAGGACTTCACTGCATGTATGCTTACAGATGACTTGCACGAGATTGGTTAGGAGCACCTACTAAATATACGAATGTTATGGCATGATCGGTGAAGCTGTTAAGAGAACAGCACTATTACAAACCTGAGAGTACGGCTAACAATGCAGTTTGTACAATTAGAGTAGAATACAATAAATCAGCATTAGTGAAGATATATGGATAAAATAAATCAGCATTAGTGAAGATATATGGAGACACAAGTAATTTACTCAAACTTAGGGAAAAGGCAACCATTGGGGGAGAGAACATATAGTACACAATCAATGTATGCGCATATGCTACAGGACCACCCTTAATGTCACAGCAGACTTCTAAAGTGACCCTGTCAACAGCCACTGACAACCAGGGAATTTACTGGTGGGGAGGACATAGGTAGACAGCCAGGCCTTTCTCCCATACAATACAAGCGCACATGCACACCTAGCTATGTACAATTTAGGAGATGCCAAACTACCTACTGCATATGTTTTTGTAATGTGGGAAGTAATCAGAGCACCTAGAGAAAATCCACGTGAACAAAAGGAAAGTAAAACACCTTATGCACAGAAGGCACCTCGCCCGCGAACAGCAATGGCAAACCTTTTGGGTTTGGCGGGTCAAACGCTCTTGGCACAAAATAATTTAGTGCACTTCACATAAGCAACGAATGCAAAAGCAGTGTCTTTGGTAACTCGGGTGTTGGTGATCGCTAGTGTATTATTGAAAATGTTGTGGCATGTGTCACCTTTGACATGCGTGTCACAGTTTCGCCATCTGTGTCCTAGAACCAAGTACTGTGAGGTTGTGATACTACTCGGTGTGTTATCCATGTGAGGCCACAGTGCATTTGAAACAGAAATGCTCTCTAGGATAGTAAACACTTTGTACACAGAAGGCACCCTACCCTAGAACAAGTACTGTGAGGTTGTGATACTGCGCAGTATGTTATCCATGTGAGCCCACACTGCACTTTACATAGAATCGTAACCTCCAACACATACACAAAAACCACACCCTCTCTAATCCCTACATAACCCTCCTCTCTCTTACTAATTCTAGGTATTTATCAGCTTCTCTATATATAATTGTCTCTGATTTACATACATAACTCTCAACAATATTACACCTCTTAATACCCTATCTCAACATGCTCCCAAAACCCTCACTCATCTCCTTTTCACTTCTACTACTTCATCTAACCTATCTTCATTACTTCACACAACTCACTACTTCCTACCACTCACAATCCTTCCATGTAACTAACCATCTTAACTCCCCTCACCCACACTCGCATATCTCTCCATCTTTATCCTATCAATAACCTTCTAGTTTTCCCATACAAACTATTCACGTCTCAAAAACACTCCATCCCCACAACAACTAATAAATGTCTCAGAGTCATAATAGATCCCAATCCTTTCAGTAAGCTGTTCAACTACCCCTCTGACCCAATCTTTCATCTGACCATCAGTATATTATCAGGTGATATTCATCCCAACCCAGGTCCCCCCACCCCAACTACCATAAACAAGTCCATATTCCTTACTTCATTAAACTCCCAAAGTATAGTTAAAGTCCCAAACCTCCACGCCTGGCTCATACATAACAAACCTGACATCCTATCCGTTTCTGAAACATGGTTAAAACCTCATATAAAAGACTCTGAAATAACTCCACCTAACTATTCTATTATCAGAAAAGACAGAGCCCATAAAAAAGGTGGAGGAGTAGCTCTCATTTACTCCTCCTCCTCCCTGTTAGTCACTCCCTACACCAAACCTATTCCGCACTTTAATAATGCTGAACTTCTCCTAACTTTACTTCAAGTTAACAAACACAAACGCATTTGTCTAGCTTCCCTCTACATCCCCCCAGGAGACAATATTTCTACACTTGAAGATATCCTCTCCTGGCTCTCCAACAACATTAGCAACAAAACTATTATCTTAGGAGACATGAATATTAACTGGGCCACCATTCAGTCTCCAACAAACTCTCTCAACATCAACCTCTACAATTTTTCTCAACTAATAAACTCCATAACACGCCCCTCAAAAAATCTTTCCACTGGTAGTATTCTAGATTGGATTCTAGTCTCCCATCCCCACTATTTCTCTGATAGTGGCACTCTTCCAGATTCCCTCAGTGACCACTTACCCATCTTTACTCACCGTCTCCCCTCAAACCTACATTGCACCCATAATTACATTACTACACGTAACCAAAAAAAACTTTAAGCCAACAACCTTTTCAAACTCCCTTAAATTAATAAACTGGAATTGTCTAAAAACATCATCTCTAGATAACGCAGTTCACCACTTCAACTCAACATTCTTAAAAATACTTGACCTCCCATGCTCCCTTAAGGACAAAGCGAATAAAGATTAATTCCGCGCCATGGCTGACCAAAAACACTCTAGCATCCATGCGGCACAGAGATAAGGTCTGGGCACACTACCAAAAAAACAGAACCCCATTACTTCATAACGAATATAAAACACTTCGAAATAAAGTTAAAAAAACTCATCATCTCTGATAGTCAAAACTACTTTTCGACACTCCAAAATAATAATAAAACAAATCCTCAGAAATTCTGGAAAGGTATTTCTACCCTTCTTAACCCCAACAAATCAGATACCCCTTCCCCAGACCCAAATATTCCAGATTCAGATTTAGCTACCCAATTTAACTCTTTTTTCATTGAATCTATTTCTAAATTAACCTCTTCATTCTCTACCACCACCACATTCTCCAACATACCCCCACTCTCCACTAGCAACACTCTACCCTGCACTACTACATGTCCCTCATTCCCATCGACTAACTCTATACTATCTACGTCTTCTCCATCTCAAACTTTCTCGTCATCTTCACTACCCACTAACACCCACTTTTCCCACTCTCCTCTATTCTCACTAAAACCAATTCCCACTTCTACTATAAAGAAACTCCTTAGGAAACTGAAGCCATGTACAAACGCTCCTGATAACATCCCTTCTTACTTTCTCAGTATAGCTGCTGATGTAATTGCCTACCCCATTAGCATTTTAATTAATCGCTCTATACAAGAATGTATAGTACCTCAAATCTGGAAACAGGCCTTTATCATACCCTTACATAAAGGTGGCAACAATAACAATGTAACCAATTTCCGCCCAATCGCTATCCTGTCTCCCATTTCTAAACTCTTAGAAAAGTGTGTCCAACTTCAACTCCTACCACATTTCTTAGATAATAACCTCCTAACTCACTCACAACATGGATTCAGACCACATCACAGCACCATGACAGCCCTCCTCTCCTTCCTTGAAACTGTAAACAAAGCCTGTGACTCTGGCCAAATTGTATCTACCCTACTTCTTGACCTTCTCCAAGGCATTTGACACCATCTCACATAGCCTGCTTTTAACTAAACTTTCTGAACTTAACCTAGGTACTTCCTCTTTGACTTGGTTCTCCAGCTACTTATCCAATAGATATCAAGCAGTAAAATGGAAGAAAGCCACCTCCTCATTTCTTAATACCCCTACCGGAGTTCTACAAGGCTCCATACTGGGTCCCCTTCTCTTCAACATATTTATAAATGATTTCCACAAATCTATCCCATTCTCAAATATCATCCAGTATGCAGATGATTCAACTATTATCTGCTCTGCCTCATCCATTCCCTCACTTCTAAAACTTACACAAGATGCCTTTTCAACCATTGAGCAATGGATGAAAGATAATCACCTAGCTCTCAATGCTTCTAAAACCAAATTAATGGTATTTACCCCCACTAAAGCCACTCCTTTCAATATGAATACATTCTCAATTATGAGTCAAAATAACACACATCTGGAACTGGTGACAGATACCAAGTTACTTGGGGTCCAAATTGATAACCAACTAAAATTCAACTCCCACATACAACTAAATATAAAAACCCCACCAAAAACTAGGTATGCTCTACCGACAAAATCATTACCTTACACCTGCCACTAAAATCACTCTCTCTACTTCCTTTCTCATCCCCTCCCTTCTCTATGGAGCTCCACTCCTAACTAATCTACAGTCCTCTGTAAAAAAAAAAAAAAAAAAACTCTCCTCCTGCTACAACAAAATTGCCAAGTTTGCTACTAGCCATAAGTCATCAACCCACCACTGTCTCTCTCTCCAAAAACTAAAATGGCTAGAGCTACCTAATCATCTAACCTACACACAATTAACTCTCGCCCACAAACTCATTCTCAACCCCTCCCTCTGTCCCTCACTTTCTTCTGCCTTTAAAATGCATCTGCCAAATAGAGTATTAAGGTCTCATAATCAAAATCTATTAGAAGTGCATAAACCAATTCATCCCCCTGGAAAAAAACTACTATCCTACGGCCCAGCTCGCCTCTGGAACTCCCTTCCACCTTCCATTCGCACAATCCCTAACCATTTGATTTTCAAAAGATCTCTTCATTCGTTTCATTCATATCGTCCCAGTGGGAATGCTCTTGCTCCCACCCCACATAATTAACTCTGGCTACCTCATCTTCCATCCTTCCCCTGCTTCTCCAGTAATTTTTCCTTTTTTCCCTAACACTCACACTCTGTTTCCTATGGAATTTGCAAAAATGTACTAGTCTGATATAATGTACTAGACTGCACTTCTTAAGTTTGTGCATCGTAATATGAATTTACTTCCAGTATTACTTTGTAATATTACTTTGTTAGTCTGTATCATCTATATGATCCATCATAAGTATACAGAAGATCTAATGTATGCTGAACTATTTTGTAATTATTTGCTTGAACTTTTTGCATTGTATAACTATCATTAATAACCTACTGTATTGAGATTGTTATGGAGCTTTTCTCCCCAGGACTCCATTGAAAACGGGTTCATTTTGGCCCAATGGACTATCCTGGTAAACCAACTGCAAATAAATAAATAAATCGCCCTGCTAAGCATTTAAAAAAAAAAAAAAAGCAAAACTTAATGCTTTATATAGTTAAGAGCCCTGAAACAATATGTATTGATGGTGTCACAATGAGGAGCTGTTAAAGCAAGCTACACAACTGAACTTAGTATCTTAAAAACAAAATATTTCAAAGCTACAGCCAATGATAGGTAGGCCTCAAAAACATGTCAAGACATGTCAACAAAGTTTCATTTGATGTGTTTCACAACAAACACTTATGCATTCCTTTTTTCAGACGGCAAGCGCAGTATACCTCAAAATTAATATACTGTGTTGCTGCATGAGAAATAAAAACATACATCAATTCTTAAATGTGATGCCTCAAGACTTTAAATGCTTCAACAGATAAAAATAGCAAACACTGACAACTTCCACATAAACATAAAAGATACATTTCCAAGTACAAGCAAACAAAATTAAGTTAAACATTCTAACAAGGTCTAATCCAACCTCACATGCCCTCAGTGCCTGACCAGGTCCAATCCAACCTCACATGCCCTCAGTGCCTAACGAGGTCCAATCCAACTTTACATGCCTTCAGTGCCTAATAAGGTCCAATTCAACCTCACATGCCCCCAGTGCCTAACAAGGTCCAATCCAAGCTCACATGCCTTCAGTGCCTAACGAGGTCCAATCCAAGCTCACATGCCTTCAGTGCCTAACGAGGTCCAATCCAACCTCACATGCCTTCAGTGCCTAATGAGGTCCAATCCAACCTCACATGCATTCAGTGCGTAACGAGGTCCAATTCAACCTCACATGCCCCCAGTGCCTAACAAGGTCCAATCCAACCTCACATGCTTTCGGTGCACAACAAGGTCCAATCCAACCTCACATGCCTTCAGTGCCTAACAAGCCCTCCAATGGCCCCCTGAGAGTATGCTACACAAAAAAAGCTGCAACAGGAATGCAATTTCCATTTACTGCCACAGAAAGGAGGTCAGTTATTTCACTCATCCTGAAAGGCAGAAATATATAAAAACTCTTAAAAAAAAGTGTTTCATTTGCAGTCTTCTGAAGAAATGTCAATATTAACGCATAAAGTTAACATTATAATACACCAACAGTAACCTTGAAATGTAGCCTATAAAGTGCAAGCCAAAAAGCTTCATCCTGTAGTCTTCAGTCAGATTCCCTCAGCCTCCCTTTGCCTGCTGTGAAACACTAAATCAAGTCACTCAACTGGACAGCACACCCAGGCCACCATTAAAAATGGGTCTCTGGACACCTAAGCTAACAAAATATATAAATACAATAAACAACCCATTCATAATCTACAAATGCCTCAGCAACACAGAAATGCACATCCACATTCTGAAAGCATCAATAATGTAATTACACAAGCTATGTAATGTATCAGTTTTGTCAGATGATTATTGTTCCCTTTAAACAGTTCATGGTGTCACCACTAACACGCTATACAACAGTCTCAACATATAACAATTAAGAGCATTTAGATTTCAGCAAGCTGGTGTCCTGTCCCAACAGTCCAGCTACAGTTTCTAGTGAGAAACAATTGTTTGGGACAGAGATTCATATGGAGGAGGGTCGGGTAGCATTAGGAATTACTTGACATTTACCAGGAAAGTCCAACGGGGATAATTACGTTATAGTTAAATAAAAGTATTATGTCCTTTTTTCAGTGGAGGCCTGGGGAGAAAAACTCCATATTGACATAATATTGTTATAGTTAAATAAAAGTATTACAAAGCCCAATACAGAAGCATGACATATTAAGTAAATAAACAGCTTCAGTTCATACAGTGGGAACCTGTATATATTACAAATATTTGGATGGCTATAACAAACTGAAAAAGAACATTGTCAACTGATAAGAGTATACTTACAAGTTGACGTTCACAGAGATGACATAATAACCACCATAAGTACATTCTTTGGAACAGAGACAACTAAATAATACACACTACGCAAAAATATATTTGATCTTTGACAATGTTTAGAGGGAAGGAATTAGTAAATCTATTTCTTAGACAAAGTATGTTGGTGGTGGAAACAGGGAGGGATTAGTTCAGCCAGGGGTAGTGCAGGAGCAGTGCCACATTTTAGTTGGGTAGTCTTTTAGTAGTGGTTCAAAATTGCAGAGGTTCGAAGTAGATCTAATTTGCAGAAGGATTGAATTCCATTTTTTAGCAACATGCCAAGTACAGATTTTGGCCAGAGGATTTGTGGGGTTTATATATGTGGAGAAGATGATGTTCATTGGATCAAAGTCTATTAGGGTGACAGGAATGCAGGGCTGTCATCGGCTTTGTGAATAATGTATGTGGAGATAAGCTGTATGTAATTAAGTTTTGAGGCAGTTCAAGTCACTTCAAAGCCTTAAGGGCACTTCAGTGGCAGTACAATACAGAAGTACTGCTCTGAGGACGATGTGACACTACAATACACAAGGGCATTGCGTCCTGGAACCTACAAAGAGCAGTACCACAACATAAGCACCTACTAACAGAATCTCCTCTCGTCACGAAAAATGTCCAGAGGGAAAACTGAACCATAGTTTAGCTTCCCTCTTGGTTTCTATTACAGCTGATCCCAGACAAAAACAGACTTAAAGTATTTTGATTTTCCCTTTTTGGGACCTGACAAGTACCCTGAAAACAATATTCTCAAAAGAAAAAAGTTTTTTCAACACAAAACCCAATTTTTTGTTTCTGTATGGGCTGCAAGCGATGCATACCCACTACTAAAGCAAAAGAGCAAATACTGCTTTTGCAAGAGTCTCACAGCAAAGAAAGAAAAACACACCATTTTTCAGTTTTTGGTGAAACAAAAGAGAAAGTTTACTCTGCCCTACTGTCCAAATGCCTCATGTACTTTGCACTACCTAAAGTGCAACATTTATTTTCAGTTACAAGAATCAGGAACTGAGAAGCTGTCCCCATTCCTGGGTTTGAGGATGAATAACCTGCCTAAACAGCATCACAACCGGACCTTTACAACAAGCTAGATGGTGAACAGCATTACTATCACCTTCCAATAAGTGGGACAAGGTGTACCATCAAGACCGCTCCTCTTAAAAGAGGACAGGCAAAGGGATTACTAAATCTCAGTAGCAGCAAGCTTAACTGATCCAAAACAATCCTGACCAAAAAAAAAAAAAAAATCAAAAGAAGCCCAAACATCTCAACTGCAACATTCCTTTATAAAGTATGCTGCACAAAAAGGAGGTACTGAACATACAGAACACGAACATATTTCAAGAGAGGGAAGGACAGCAAGGACTACAAACAATGCTACAGTAGCAAGTTTATACCTGAACAGAAAGCTTCAAAAGCAAAACCATAAGCTTTAAATGTTGTTAATGCTGTTACCATCAGGCATCTCAGCTGGGAAGATCATATCTGGAAAAGAAATCTAGCTTCAGTAAGTCCAGACATATCATGTTTCCAATGTAACTAAAACAATCTGCATGAAATGTCATTCACAAACTGCCTTTTGTATTATCCACAGGGACTGTCTTACTGTGCCAACCAGCTTTCACTGTAGGAAGAAGGAATACCATAAGCACAACAGCAAAACACCTTAGACAGAAGAATATAACAATGAGCCAAAGAACACTAAAGATTCAACTATCATGACTACACAGATTACCATAGCACAAAGTAATGTCTGCTATCCTGGCTACTCAACTCAAGCAAGTTTTCCAAGGTTTGTAAGCAGTCACCGCCTTGTTCTGAATGACTTGAAGTCTAAGTGAAAGTCCCCCCTTTCAGACACTAATAAAGGCCAGTATTACAAAAATAACACAAGTGGATCTGCCATCACAGACCTGTAATAATGAAGACATGAGTTCCAAAGCAAATAAGAAAAGCTTGCTGAGAAACAGGGGGAAATGAGACAGTCACTGCCTAATTTTACTTGTCTGCACTGAAGGTTTGTGGAATTTCTGCCTCTGCTTCAACATCTTAACTCATCGCAGCTTGAACTATACAGAAATAGTGGAAGACATTGCAGACAAAATGCTGAAATGGAAGGTGCCTGTCCTACTGAAGTCTACACAGCAGACCACAGTCAGCTGAGTGCAAATTAAGTCTGGTCTCTTATTAGGTTTAAGTCTGGTCTCTTATTAGGTTTAACGGTTCATCCATGACAAATGGGACAGAATACAACACCTGGGTACTAGGCATTTGAAAGGCTAGCAACAACTGTCAAGAATGACACTATTTCTTATGTAGCTCTTCCACAAATAAATGTAAGGGTTTAAAGATTATTCTAGAAAAACAAACAAGTGTTCTTTTATAATATTTTGAATGTCCTAGCCAAATGCTGTCTCTGTTCTTGGTCAACATCAGGATAACTATCTCCTTAAATATGAACAAGTACCTATTTATACCTCATACCTCTCTACTTCTATCAATTTCTCTTCCCATACTCTCTCTCCACATACACCGCAAGCCTGCTTTTCTCTCAATTATTCTGTAATTCCTGCTTGTGTTATACTATCTTATCTTTAATCCCTCTATAAACTGGCTAAAATTTCTCTAAATATTAAATCATCATATAACTTGCATCTATTTTTAAAGGTTTTCATATTAAGTCCAATTTGGTATAATTATTTAAACTGTAGATTTTCTGCATTATTTTTGAAGATTGTAAAATTATTGTTCTTAAAAAGTGATGTAATATTTTGGAGGTTTTCTCCCTGTGCTAAAAATGGGCTCCCACCCAGTTGGACTTTACCGGTAATTAAATGTCAAACATAAATAAAAATAAATAAATTTCTCTGAGTTTCTGACAGAGAAAGTTGAATTCCTTCAATGAACTAACCTAACATGACCTTGACTGTTAAGACCACCTATTTCTTTCTGTATAAAGAATTTGACGACCACCACATTTCTCTGCCAGCAAGTAGAAGAGATCCCTGCTAATCAATCTTCAAAAATTTCGTTAGTTCACCATCAACTTACCTGATGGGCTTTGGAAGACCCATAGGCGTAAGATCATACTGCGGCTTAGCTGGTGTTTTCCGAATTGGGAAGCAGGACACTTTCCCTGCTTTTCCGTTCTGTGATGCATCCAAATTCTGCAGTACACAAACAGTAAAATTACACATGGGGAAATGGCTAACTAACATAGAGCAACATTCAAACACTCCACAGCATTCTGTTACTAACATATCCACGCTAACAGAATGTCACACTTATGTCGCCCTCAGCATCGAAGTAAATGATCATACCAAAATATACCTCAATACAGATAAACAGAAAAGCTTGTCTGTAAATAGACTGTTACTCGAACATCCTCTAGAAATATTGTTTTGATGTCACATCAGTACAGGCACCAACATGCTTACATTAAATGAATATAACATGAACGTCAACGTCCCTCGAAGTACACCAAAAGTCACAGCTTAACAGTCATCACTAATAATGCATTAAGAGACTCTTAGATTAGTCTCAGATTGGAACAATCACTACTCATGATATACTAACAGTCACCAATAATCCTGCATTAAATTAACCAAATGTCACATCCAAAGTCAGCAGTCTACTATGCACAAACAGAAAAGCACATCAAAACTCACCACTCCTGTATTATGAAAAAGTCAGAGAAGTAGCTCCTGTGACCCTGCACTAAAAATGCCATGTCCACAGAGATGTCACCAGTCTTCAGGAGACATAGGTCAAGTTTTAAATGGAGTGAATGTTTTAATCCACTAACTACAGCCATGTGCAGCAGTCAGTATTCTGCTGCAAAGGAGGCATGCGCAACAGATTTCTGACAGCACGGGATTGCACAAGGCCCACTCGCTCTTCTAATTCCCTAGATATCTACAATCACACTTCCCACCTCCAGAACTGCTCTGTGCACTCCACAAGGCTTCTCTGACTCCACAAGACCATCATACAGCTATTTCATGCATCAGCTACTTTCCTAGAAATGAACTGCTACTTTACATTCATGGTGAGATACACCGCCTCAGACCAGAACATGCACAAACCCAAGTTTAGATTTTTACAGAAAGCTGCTCCCCTACCCAAGCAGACTGTGTGGACACCCAGAGGATATTGAAGCCTGTCCTTTGCTCATTAACAGCCACATATTAAGCTCCAGCATCTCTTACTCGAAGTTTGATGCAGATGCTGTACCTTATTCACTTTTCTCTTCTACATGCAATATCCCAAACCCAACAGAGAGAGAGAGAGAGGAGAGAGAGAAACAAACAGATTCACATATAGCTGAAAGACAAACCCTGAAGTCACACAATGGCAATAACAGCAAAAATTAGCATGTTTCCAAAGGTGAAGATGGCAAACAATGACATTTACAGCTATGTTAAAAGATTGCAGTGTTTATCCAGATGCGCACCTGTGACATGTTTTAATACAAAAAAATGCTGCCAGGCCATTATTTATTCAGTTACCATGTTACGTAGGTAGGTGGTATTAAAAATGAAAAGTTGTGGATCATCAATGCATTACGCAGGTAGACAAGTGTTAAAAATTAAGGTTGTAGATTATCAAGGCGTCATGTAGTTAGTAGTGTTAAAAATTAAAGTTGTAGATTATCAATGCAAGTCCACAGAAGTACAAGTATAACAACTATCCATTTTGTAATCTGTGTGACCAAAACCACAAGGGTCCCCTTACTTAGGGCAGCATCTGCTTGTAAGTATCCAATCCATAGGTTCATAGGTTCATAGATTAGTACTAAGCTAACTGCCCTTGTGAGCCATTTTAAGCTTAGCCAATTATCCCTTTTGAGACTCAAACCCTGCACCTTGTGTTTGTAAGGCAAACACCTTAACCATTAGGCCACCCTAGACTGGCTATATGTGTGCACCATCCAGGCACTGAAAAAATGACCAGGGAAGGTGAGTAGTCATCATACTGCTGCTCTCTGTCTGGACTTCTTCCCTGCTTCAAACCATCCAAACTGTGGACTCGGGACATATCCGCTTTGGGCCCTAAAAACAGTCCATTTATTCAACCCTCCTACATGTCCAGCTTGGCTAGTTCTCTTGCTTAAACTCAAGACTCAGCAAGAACTTTGCCCAGCATAATCCCCCCCCCCCGGACAGGCAAGCCTATCCTCCCTGCCTGCATCAAGTGCTCGCGATGCTGAGCCAACTTAGGGGGCCTTAGGCTTTAGTCAAGATTGTATTCCTCTATACCACAGGCTAATATCTAACAAATCTGAAGTACAAAAGAAATTAAGTAAATAAACGTTGGGGGGAGCAAGCTGTGCCCCACATGCTCTGCTACTTTAAGATTCAAACTGTCAGGCCATGCAACTTCAAGAAAGAAGAACACAGTTCTGCAATAACTGAATCCCACAATTTCTCACTATGAGCACGGCCTTGCAGGGATACGGCTGAAAATCCATGTCATTCCTCTTCTTGGCTGTAGGGTATCGACTTCCTTCTTTTGCACAGACAATGGAAATGGTAAACAAGAGCTGTCAAGACACCAGAAGTTAAATTATAACATCAGTTTTCTAGCTTTCATACAGCTTATTCTCATTAAACACGGTTACAGCATTCTACCGCTGGATACCAACAAGACTGAACAAGAGGCGGCATTCTCAAAATATAGGGGATTTACTCTCTTCAACATCTAAGCTACACAGGCAACACCTTGCCTAGGTGCAGACACAGGCACACAAACACCCACCCACTCAGCCATACACCCATAAAGGCAGACACTAACACTATAAAGGCAGTCATAAAGCTAACGAATAGTTGCTGCAACCAGAATGAAGGTGGAACTGATACTTTGATATCTGACAGACTGTGTTCTTTGAGTGAGGGGGCTAGTGAAAAATGAAGCGACTTCCCTGCTTAAGTTTAACGTACTAAATATACATTGCAATACTTCATGAGATCTAGGAATACTACAGTGACATAAGTAGCCTTGGTTTGCTTGCTTGCTTCAGTGGTCTAAGAAAGAAGTACTGAAGATTCAAAACTATGAGTAGGTCTGACAGCATGTTTTGGGGTATTTTGTCTAAGGAACTGCTTGTACAGATGTTTCTTTAAGACTCTGGAAAGTGATGGCAAGATGGCTACTAATCTGTAGTTATATAGTTGTACAGATGTACCTTTATGAAGGGCTAACATTTTGGATTGTTTTCAGTTTATGTAAACAATGTTCTTTGCTGGATCCAGTTCTAAGGATTGACACTGGGTAGGTACAGTTGTGTACATTTACCATAAATGTAGATGTTCGAGTGTATTCACTGTTGCAGTCATCACATTTGGGTTATCTGCTTGCAAAAGCCCTCAGTCAGCCTGATTAAGAAAGTCTTGGGTCCTGCATCGGTTGCTGTCCCTTCTTCCATGACGTCAGGTTGCCAGGGGTATAAAATATGCAGCCAATGCCATTACATCAGTTTTTCTTGCCACAGATGTCAGGCGCCCACCTAATGGGAAGCAATTAAATCTATAAATATACAAGGTTATACCGCCAACAAAAAAGCAAATACACCAAATAACTTTTGAGCATAGTAGAGGAGAGTAGAGGTATAGCCAAAAGAAGTCAGGGGGCTGGAGGGAGGGTAACCAGGACTGCAACAGTGAATACACTTGAACATCTACATTTATGGTAAGTACACAACTGTACTATGTTCTTCGTGTTTCACTGTTGCAGTCATTTCATTTGGGTATTTTCCCAAAGCTAAGGATGAGAGGAGGAATTTGGACAGGATTAGGGCCACCTATAAGGCCCTGCAAGACTGCAGTGGCAAAGCCAGCTCTCGATTTAGAGAAAATTGGCAGATGGTAATGCTTGGTGAAAGTATGTACAGAACTCCAGGTAGCAGCTTCTAGGATGTCTTTGGTAGGGACGCCTCTAGTCTGAGAAAGGCTGTAGAGGTAGATGCAGCCCTGGTTGAGTGGGGTCTGATCCCCTGTGGGATAGGTTTTCCATGGTGCTTGTAGCAGAAATGAATGCAATGGCCTATCCATTTGGAAATGGTTTGCTTTGAAATAGCCTTCCTCTCTGCCCCTGTAGCAAATGCCACCAGCAGTTGGTCAGATTTCCTTTGAGGTTTAGTCCTGTCCAAGTAGAATCTAAGTTTGTCTGTGCACATCTAAGGAGTGCAGTATCCGTTCCCCTTTGTTCTGTGGATTAGGAAAGAATGTTGGCAAATGAATGGACTGATTAAGGGCCACACTGCATACTACCTTGCGTATGATGGAGAGATGGGTCCTGAGGGACACCCTGTCCGCATGAAAGATGATGAAAGGCTCCACTGCCATGAGGGCCTGTAACTGAGAAACCCTTCTTACTGACGTGATTGCTAAAAGGAAAGCTGTTTTCCAAGAAAAGAATTTTAAGTCTGCAGTAGCAGCTGGCTCGAAAGGGGGAAGAGTGAGTTTCTCCAATACAAAGTTAAGGTCCCAGGCTGGAGTTGGAGGTCTCCTGGGTGGTCATAGATTTTTGGCCCCTCTGAGGAACTGCTTGAGCAGTGGATGAGGGGAAGGTTCTGTGTTACAATGAGCTGAAATGGCTGAGGCGTGCCTCTTGATGGAGGAGAAAGACAGGCCCTTGTGAAGCATCTCAGTTAAGTATTGTAAAATCTGAGGTAAATTGGGCACTGCTGCGTTCATCTCTTGAGATTTGTTCCAGGCACGGAATCTTTTCCATTTTTCAGCACAAGATTTTCTAGTACTAGGCCTCCTTGCCTCTAAAATGATATCCATCACCGATTTACTGGGGGATGGTAAAGGAGAGATTAGGTAATTAGCCAGGCTGCTAGGTTCAGTGTTTGAAGATGAGGGTGCAGAATCTGGTTCTCCTGCTGAGACAATAGGGTAGGAGTCTGAGGCAGGTGCCATGGGGCCAACAGTGACACACTGCGCAAGAGGGGGTACCAGTGTTGGCGTGGCCAATCTGGTGCAATCAAAATCGTCCTTGGTTTGTCTTGTTTGATCTTCAGTAATACTTTGTAGAGCAGAGGCAGAGGAGGAAAGGCATAAACTGATTTGTTTGTGGGGAGTCCTTGTGCAAAATTTGTCCAATTGATAGTTCTGGGGGGAGGCAAATGGGTCTATATCTGGGCTCCCCCATTTGCTTGTCAACATGTTGAAAATCCTTGGTTCCAGTTTCCACTCGTGAGGGTCCATGAGGTTTCTGCTTAGTTCGTCTGCCAGTGTATTTAGTTTTCCTGGCAGGAATTGAACTTGTAGATGCACTTGGTAGCTCAGGGCTGTGTTCCACAATGCCATGGCTAGTCTGTAGAGGGAGTAAGAATGTGTACCCCCCTGCTTGTTTATGTACCACATAACAGTGGTGTTGTCAGTCTTTACCATTAATTGTCCTGGAAGAATGTGGTCCTTGAAGGTTGTCAGAGCATTCTGTACAGCTAACATTTCTTTTTGATTGATATGCAGGTGCATTTGACTTGGGTTCCATTTGCCCTGAATGCACTTCTCTGCCAGGTGAGCCCCCCCCCCCCCATGCATAGTCTGATGCATCTGTTGTTAGGGTTTGGGCAGCAGGGGTTAGTGTGAATGGTAGCCCCTTGTTTTGGTGGCAGGCCTCTGCCCAACAAGAAACTCTAGGCGTAGGCAATGCATGACAGGAATCATTGCTTCTAGATCCTGAGAATGTTGACACCATAGGCTTTTTCGATACCATTGTAGTTTCCTCATATGCAGTCTTGCATATGGAATTAGAGGAATGCAGGAGGCCATGAACCTCAAGGCTTGTAGTATTTGCCTTGCAGACAGCAGGGTTTTTGTGGCCACTTGTTTGAAGTAGGTTGTCAAATGAATTTGCTTCTCTGGCGTGAGGAAAGCCATCTGGGAAGTTGTATTCAACCTTGCTCCCAGGAATATAATTTGTTGACAGGATACCAGGTGTGATTTCTTTTCATTTATGGTGTACCCCAGACACGTTAGGAACCTTTGTACAAAGGCCAGATGATTCAAAAGTATGTTCTGGCTTTCTGCCTGAATTAGACAATCGTCCAGGTATGGGTATATTTGAATAATTCTTTGCCTGCAAAATGCAATGACTGGAGCTAGGCACTTTGTGAATACCCTGGGCGCAGTAGATAAGCCAAAGGGCAGTGCAGAGAACTGATGAGGCGTGTAGCCTGCTTTGATGTAGGTATCTTCTGCAAGATTCCCTGATTGGGATGTGCAGGTATGCTTCCTTTAAATCTAGTGTTGCCAACCAGGCATCTTTGCCTAGCATAGGGAGCAACTGGTGAAGAGTCAGCATCTTGAATTTTGGAATCACCAAAAAGGTGCTTAGAGTAGACAGGTCCAGGATAGGATGCCATGAACTGTCTTTTCTGGGTACCAGGAAAAGTCTCGAGTAGAAACCTTGTCCCTTTTCCTTTTCCGGTACCAAATGAATAGCCCCCATACTTAAGAGAGAAAATACTTGCTTTTGGGCCTCTGTCCACTGATTTGGGGGTAGATCTGGCCATCCGCTTGGTGCTGGTAGCATGTGGAAATGAAATCTGTATCCTTGGGACACTATATTTAAAACCCATTTGTCCTGGGTAATGAGTTCCCAACTCTTTGCATGAAGAGCAATCTTTCCCCCCAAAGGGGTAGTCAGTTGAGAAGTGCTTGGAAGTTTTAAAAATAAGTCATTGAGACAGTTTACCATGGGGGCAGTTTTATTACTCCCAGATTTAGAGGTGGAGGCCACCCACTGCGTAGTCCTGTGAGTACCCTGGGACTGAAGCCTGGGAGCTCTGCTGTATCTGGGTTTGGACTGAGAAGGTCTGGAAGAGGCAGGAAAGGACCATTTCTTGGAAGGCCAATGCCTACTAAACCTTGGGGGTTGTACTTGCAAAAAATCTAACAGTTTGCATAGATTTAGCTTTTTCCTCCATCTTTTTAAGAACTTTTTCTGCCTTGTTGCCAAACAGGCAGTCCTGGTTTAAGGGAGCATCCAGTAATTTTGCTTTAACATGATTTGGCAAAGATTGCTCCTTAAGGCAAGCATGCCTTCTAAGTACAGACCCAGTTACAGCAGCCCTACAAGATGCCTCTAGCGAATCAAAACCACACTGCAAAGTATGTTTTCCAACTTGTTCAGCTGAATGCAGTAAATCCTGTAAATCCTTATTTTCAGCACAATTAGGAATCAACATAATTTTCTGTTTAAGCAATCCAATAATATGCTGCTTATACTTTAACTGGAAGTTTAAGGCCCTAATGGCCAAAGTTGCAGAAGTGTATACCTTCTTACCCTATCTATCCAGCGCCCTGGAGTCTCTATCAGAGGGGGTAAGATTTTTGGCAGTAGTAGCATTAATGCCCTTGGGTCCCTGTGAAATGGTCTCAGGACCAACAGTAGGATTTTTAAAAATGAACTTGTGATAGTAATGGACCCTGTAATATCTATCAGGTTTTCTGGGAGCAGGAGGTAAAGAGTCAGGGGCCAAACTAGATTCCAAAAAGGCATAGGTTCATACTAGGCTATCTGCCCTAGGGCATTTATAAGCCTAGCCAGAATGTGTTTGGCTTTCGCCACCCATTTTAAATTTATTTTGCTATGCCTTTTTTTGAGGTTAGTATACTGTGCCTATGTCTAACAGTGACACAGAAGTGATAGCCGGGGTAAACCTACGATCTCCCATCCACTCATCAAGATTCTTCTTGAAGAGAGTCAATGTGGGACTCTGCCTAACCTGGACTGGGATTTTATTCCAGAGTGAAGGGAGCCTCTGGGTTATGAATCTGTCCCTACAGCATGTCCTATTTATTTCAGTGCTGAGGTTCAAGTCTCTCGAGCGCGTAGCTCGATGGGATTTGGATTTTTCTGAGGTGCAGCATGTCCATTAATTCCGGGCTGGACATGGCTTTATACGTCAGGCACAGATCGCCTCTGAGCAGGTGGTATGCCACTGAGTAGAGCTGGAGTTTCTTTAACCGGGCAGCATATGGCATCTGTTTGAGCCCTTTGATCCTCTTGGTGAGGTACTTTTGGGGTCTTTCCAGTTGTTGCAGGTGTCTGGTAAGGTACATCCCAAAAGGGGCATTGTACTCAATTATGGGCCTGATGAGGGATGAGTAAAGAGGCACGATGACTTCCCCTGATCTAGATGTGAATCCCTTCATGATTAGGTGGGCTATATAAAATGTTTTTCTAACCACTTTGGCCACGTGGTTGTCAAATGAGAGATTGCCATCAACTTGGGTCCCCAGGTCCCTAACGACTTCTTCTGTACTTAATGGATTATCACCTATGTGGTAATTTGTGGGCACTATGTTTTTGCCAAAGGGGATGACTATACACTTTTTGGCGTTTAGCTTGAGGCCATGGCTCTGGCACCAGTTGTCTGTTTCTATGAGTCCCTTTTGGAGGATGCTTGTGTCGGCTGGAGAGTTGATTATGGCACCCAGTTTGCAGTCATCTGCGAACTTGGTCAGCCACAGTCCTTCTGTGTTGGCCTGTACCGCCGAGAAATATATATACCGAACAAGAGAGGTCCCAGGACTAAGCCTTGTGGGACGCCACTTGTAACTGTCAACAATGTCTAGTACAGGAGGTATGGCTAAAGGCCTATGCTGGAGCAGTAATTAGAAATCCCTAAGCCTCTTTTTAGAATCAGAGAATTCCTGACTTTCCCAACGAAAATGCTCCCAGATTGCGTGCAAGGTTTCACCAAATGAGAAATCCTCTGGGGGAGAAGCAGAGGGAATAGAGTCCTCAGCACCAGAATCCTCATAGGTAGATGAGGGTAAAATCCTGGTCATCAGAGGCAACAGAAAAATCAGAATCCTGGTCAGAAGTATCATAAGCAAACTCAGTCCTAGGTCTCTTAGAGGGGGAAGGCTGGCTTCCCCCGATTAAAGTAATAAGGTCTTCAGCCATTCTTTTTTTTTTTTTTTTTTTTTAGGGATAGAGGCCTGACCATGTGGTCTGGGCGTCAGTTTTCCAGGCATGGTTCGAGTTTAAGGCCTTGAAGAAGAAGATTGCGTTGATTTAATACGCAAGTCAGTAGGCCTGAATACACCCTCAGAAGCTGGTGCCTGCACAGCGGCTCTGGACCCAACCAAGGTAGAGACATCCGCAGGTTCCACCACAGTTGAAGCATCTCGCAGCATACTGGACTCCGAATGGATCTCAGTAGAGGCTTGCGAATCTGAAGTAGCGGGTATCAGAGGCGTCAAAAGCACCTCACTGAGTACCGGCTAACTGGCTTAGTAGAAGCGTCGTCGGCAGCTTTGGACCTAGGTGGCCTATCTCTGTCTTTATCTTTGTGTTTTTTCGGAATGTCAGTAGTTGGATGGCTTACCAAAGACATATCAGGATAATTGAACCGAGCACCAAAATATTTAGAAGCGAAAATATACCGACGACGGACAGTTCGTGGTTTAAATAAGGCAGAAAACCGACAGCGAGGTACATCGTGGTCAGGGCCTAGGCAAGGAATACAGTACGAATGAAAATCTTTATGAGGTATTTGCTTTCCACAAGTAATGCAGTTATTTACTTTTACTGACACTGGTTTAGAGCAAGAAAACATTTCCCCAATGGGGTACTTGGCTTTTAGTTGGAAGACTTTGGTTCTGAAACTCGAAAATGAAAATTTTAGGAGTCGGCCGACCGGCACTTGCCAACTGCTTCTGCTTCGGGCACCGCATGGCAAGAAAAATGGATGTAATGACGTTGGCTGCATGTTTTATACGCCTGACGACCTGACGTCACGGAAGAAGGGACAGCAACCGACATGACCCAAGACTTTGTTAATCAGGCCGACTGAGGGCTACTGCAAGCAGATACCCAAATGTGATGACTGCAACAGTGAAACACGAAGAACATCAGCAGTCCAGTAGTAATGTGGTTTTCAGCTCTGCAGTGACTTAACAGTGAATTCCACTCTGTAATCACAGCTGGTAGCATCTATTCAGTACAGTACTACGGGGTTTGCTGTTTCTATGAAGTGGGTATTGAAAGAACATGCTACATTATTTGGTGAATTACTGGTGTTTGAGGAAAGCTGGGTTTGTTTGCCTGGTTTAGTTAATGCATTGATATTTTGCCACATGTTTTCAGGGTATGGCTTATGGGAAGATTCAAATTTGGAAAGGTAACAAGAGTTTGTCTCTGACTTTCTTTAGAAGTTTTATCCCCCCAGTTCTCAGCAAGGGAGTTGATGTATATTGTGTACACACACACACACACACACACACACACACACACACACACACACACACACACACACACACACACACACACACACACACACACACACACCAAAAAAGGGGAAACTAGTTTACAGGAATGACACTGGCACACAAACTGACAAAACAGACTGCTGTCATAATTTTTAATGTAAGATTTGTGTTAAATAACACTTTGCACTCGGTGGTGCAGCGGTTATCGTTGTCTCACAGCAAGAGGTTCTCCCATTCAATTCTCAACGGGAGTGCCTTCTGTGTGTAGTCTGCATGTCCTCCCCGCGTTTGAGTGAGGTTAAAGACATGCAGGTAGGTGTGTGCGTGAATGGGTGTGCCTTCTTTGAAGGTTGGGAGTCGGGCTGGCAACTCGGCACCGTAAAAATCCACTGCCAATCATTAGCAGACCAGAGTTGTGCTGTGGCGACCCCTAACCTGGAAAAGCCGAAAGACTTTTTTACTCTTAAGAAAACAGGATTTCAGCTGGTATTGCTTGTTTAAACCACAGTTTATTAAGTAAAAACAAAAGATGAGAGCTTTAACCCTTGTCAGATCCAACTTACATGTATAAGTAACAAGTAATATATATTTTTCAATAGTCGACACAAAAAGCCATGCAAATTAGAATGAAGTCATTAATCCAAGAGCACTTACACAGATCACATTCAGTGATGAGTGGAACAGTGGTACATCCAAGAGCACTCACACAGATCACATTCAGTGCCAGTGAGTGGAACAGTGGTACACACAGAGTTTGCATTTTTATTCTGACTGGTGCTGTTTATTCCTTATCCAAGTACACATTCAGTATGTATCTGGCTGTTAACCAGTATGCGAGACATAGTGTCAAGTAAGGATGTTAACATCCAGCCTTACATTTTATGTACTACAGTAACTGAACAAAAATGGATGGTAGTAAGATTAATCTCTGAGTGAAACAGTGTGATGCCAGAGGGGAGGAGCTTGGTGGTTATCGGAACTCAAAAAGAATTATGCTGCTAAGAGCACAGGTGTAATTATGACTTGGCAACTGTGTGCGAGTCTAGGAGTATGTCAGAAAAGAGAATAAAGCCAATTGCCCTCGGGGTTGGTATCAAGACAAGCTAAAATAAAAAGCAAGTGTAAAATTGTGTGCATGCATGAAAACTCCCAGGCTGAGAACACATTGGGGAGGGGAAAAGGTCATAGATGGGCCACACTGAAGGACATAGTCAACACAAACCAAAAAATAAGTAAACTGCATGTGTAAATGTTTATATACACACACACACTTGTATGAATGTATGTGTTAGATATATATATATATATATATATACACATACACACACACACACACACACACATCCAACTGTATGGAATGTTAACACAGGTAAGTAGGTTTAGGAGGTTGACAGCGTCTGTGTGTATGTGAGAGAGAGTTAGCGGTCAGGTCAGGGATAACAGAAGGATGAGTGTTGTGTAAGAGTTTGTATTTTAGGGTAAGGGTTAGGTTAGCGGATAAATATAGTGTTGTCTGAGTGAGCTTGTGAAGGTTTGTGTGTCTCAGTCAGTCTTATTTATTCATTTATTGACATCTGTTGACTGGGAAAGTCCACTGGGTCAAGAACCCACTTTCAGTGGAGGCCCCGGGAAAAAAGCTCCAAATGTATTAGAAGTAAAATGAATCGAAAATGAGCAAGATCAAAATACTGCATGCATAAAAGAAGAACATATATACAACATCTGGATCAGAGTTGTCATTCATTAAATACAAGTTTTTATAAGATACATATTTAGACAGTATAGATGTGAATCAGTACCATCTGTAGTGAGAATTAACAAATTGCATTGTTAGGTAAACAGAACAAAAAGAAAAGCGGAGTTATAGAACTGGTTGATTATTCATTGCAAAACACAAGAGTTTTTGATGGACTGTTTTAGGTGGCAGTGTTACAGAAAAATTTTAATCATATTAAGTTGTACAGTTAAGGTTGGGGGAAGGGGCAGTGTCAAGGTTAACACCAATTACTAAGGTAAAGAAGGGTGGCGGGATGGAACCTTAACAGCATTAAAACCTTGCCATAACACTGCCACTCTCCAAACAAATGCGAGACTAGTGTTGGGGGGGTTAAATATCGGGAAAGGAAATAGTTTTCCTCTTGATATTATTGTTTTCTCTTCTTTTCTTGTTCTCCAGTTTGTGTATGATGAATGTATTTGGTCAGTGTTTTACATATGACATTAGGAAAGAACGTCCAAATAATACATCTAAGAAGTTGTGTTAAGTGAAATTATATGCCTCAACTTGTGCTCATTAAAAAATTATTTTAAAGTGCTTTTGCCTGTTTCTGTTAATAAAGTGAAATGCTTCCACAGATCTCAATATACTAGCATGTACTACGGTAGTAGTCAGTACTACTGATTGGGCTTCCTCAGATCTCACTATACTAGCATATACTACAGTGGTAGTTAGTACTACTGATTGGCCTTCCTCAGATATCACGATACTAGCATGTACTAGAGTGGTAGTCAGTAGTACTGACTGGGCTTCCTCAGATCTAACTATAGTAGCATGTAGTACAGTGGTAGTTAGTACTACTGATTGGGCTTCCTC
>NC_056744.1:1791508908-1791583908 GCF_019279795.1 Protopterus annectens | reverse complement strand
TACAAAACTGTACTATGTCCTTCATGGATGCATCTGCAGTCATAACAAATGGGTAGAATACCATAGTCAAACTAGGGGAGGAGGAATAAGAATTATGGTGTAGTCAGGATCCCTTGCAGTACAGCAGTGGCAAACCCTGCTCGGGATCTAGAATATAGAGGTAAATTATAATGCTTGGCAAATGTATTCACAGAGGTCCAAGTAGCCGCCTCAATAATGTCCTTGGTTGCCACTCCTCTTAAGAAAGCTGTGGTAGTGGCTGTAGCCCTTGTAGAATGAGGTCTTATGTTCTGTGGAATTGGTTTTCCATGGTAGGAGTAACAGAATCTTATGCAATTTCCTATCCATTTGAAGATTGTCTGTTTGGAAATTGCTTTTCCTTCCCTTCCTGTTGCATAGGCTACAAAGAGCTGGTCAGTTTTTCTGTTATCTTTGGTTCTGTCCAGGTAGTAGCATAACTGTCTATGTACATCCAAGGTACGCATTATTCTTTCACCTCTGTTTTGTGGATTGGGAAAGAAGGTAGGTAGGTGGATTGCCTGGTTTAAAGACACTCTGGATACCACCTTAGGCATAAATGTAGGATTAGTTCTCATGGACACCCTATCTTGATGGAAGATTAGGAAGGGTTGCACTGCCATTAAGGCCTGTAGTTCCGAAACCCTCCTTGCTGAAGTAATAGCCAGTAGGAAAGCAGTATCCCATGACAGGTGTTGTAGGTTTATTCTTGCTGCTGGTTCAAACGGGGAGTGTCAACTTTTCTAGTACAAAATTCAAGTCCCATGCTGGCAATGGTGGTTTCCTAGGAGGTTTTACATTCTTGATCCCTCTGAGGAACTGCCTGAGTAGAGGATGTGAAAAGACAGGAGGATCAAAGCTGTATTCTGCTGAAATAGCTGATGCATGTATCTTGATGGAGGAATAGGACAGGACTGTATGTAGAAGCTCTGCCAAGTACTCCAGAATGTTAGCAATATCTATGTTCGACACATCTTTTCCTCTTTCAGTACTCCAAATGACGAACCTTTTCCATTTTCCTGCATAGTTCCTTCTTGTTGAAGGTCTGCGGGCTTCAAGGATAATGTCTTTAACTCTGTGAAAGGTCTGGGTTAGTTACTGCTATGTGATGTTCCAGGCAGTCAGTTGCAAGGTTTTTAGGTTTGGATGTATGATGTTGTAGTTGTTCTGAGTTAACATCAGGGGCATCAGTGGTATTGACCACATTTTCTCCCGAGACATGCTCCTCAGCAATGGGTACCAGTGTTGTCTTGGCCAGTTCGGAGCTATCAGAGTTATCCTTGGACGTTCCTCTTTGATTTTCAGTAGTACCTTGTGCATCAAGGGAAGAGGTGGAAATGCATATGCTGTCAGGCCTTTCCAGCTGAAGGATAGAGAGTCCACCTTCCATGCAAGTGGGTGGAATGTCCTTGTGCAGAATTTTTTGAGCTGGTGATTTTGTGGGGAAGCGAATAGATCTATTTGTGGCATTCCCCATTTCTTTGTGATGGCCTTGAAGATGTCCGGGTGTAACATCCATTCATGAGCATCCGAGGTGGTTCTGCTTAAAATGTCTGCTAGGGTGTTCTCTTTTCCCGGTACAAATATTGCCTGTAACTGGATGTTGTAGCTGAGAGCCAAAGTCCAAAGGAGCAAAGTCATTCTGCAAAGGCGGAAAGAATGAGTGCCTCCCTGTTTGTTGATGTACCACATGACTGTGGTGTTGTCTGTCCTTATCATCAAATGGCCTTCTTTGAGGAATGGTCTGAATTTTAGGATTGCCAGTTTTACTGCCAGCATTTCTTTTTGGTTTATGTGCAAGTGCAGCTGGTCCTGAGTCCACAGTCCTTGTACGCATTTGTCCAGCATGTGTGCCCCCCATCCTAGGTCTGAGGCGTCCGTTGTGATGGTTTGGTTTGCTGGAGATTTGTGGAAGGGTAAGCTTGGGTTTGACTGGCATGCCCGAGCCCACCATGGGAACTCCTGTTTTAAGCATGGGATTAGTGGTATTTCTGTTTCTAAGCTGTGCCTGTGTTGAGACCATAAATTCTTTAGGTACCACTGTAACTTTCTCATATGCAGTCTGGCATGTGGGACCAAGATTATGCATGATGCCATGAAGCCCAAGGCCTGCAGGACTTTCCTTGCTGTTAGTTTGTTCTGCTTTGTTAATGCCAAGAAGTAAAGAGGCAGCTCTTTTTGTTTTTCTGCAGTTAGGAATGCCATCTGTTTTACTGTGTCCAATTCCGCGCCCAAGAAGGTTCTTGTCTGGGATGGTATCAGCCTTGACTTTTGTAAATTGACTGTGTATCCCAGGACTTGAAGCAAGTAAATGACTCTTTGTAAATCTGTTGTCAGCTTGCTCTTGTTGTCCGCTTGTAACAGGCAGTCGTCCAGGTATGGGTAAATTTGGATTCCCTGTACTCTGCAGTGAGCGATTACTGATGCCAGGCATTTTGTGAATACTCTGGGCGCAGTAGATAAGCCAAAGGGCAATGCTGAAAATTGATAATGCTCTGATCCTGCAAGAAATCTGAGGTATCTTCTGCAATTTGGTCGAATGGGGACGTGCAGGTATGCCTCCTTGAGATCTAGAGTTACCAGCCAACACTCCTTGCCCAGCATGGGGAGAAGTTGCTGTAGGGTCAGCATTTTGAATTTTGGGACGATGATGTATGTGTTTAAGATGGACAGGTCGAGAATAGGTCTCCAGTTTTTCTCTTTTCTTGGTACTAGGAAGAGTCTGGAGTAGAATCCGTTGCCCTGTTCTGTTATAGGTACTCTTTCCACAGCTCTCATATTTATTAATTCCGCTATCTGGTGCAGGGCTTCTATTTTTTGATTTGGGGGCAGGTTTGGCATTCCTCTTTTTACTGGTAAAGTGTGGAAGTGGAACCGGTAGCCTTGGTCTATGGTTTGCAAAATCCACTAGTCTTTTGTGATATAGTGCCAATTTTTCGAGAATAAGGCTAACTTTCCACCTAATAGGTTCATAGGTTCATACTAGGCTATCTGCCCAAGGGCATTTATAAGCCTAGCCCATAGTTATGTGGCTTTCGCCACCCCTTTAGTTTGAATAAAAACTATGCCTATCATTTTGCTGTGCCTCTGTCAAGCAGTGACGCTGAAGTAATCCCTGGGGTATATCTGCAATCTCCCATCCATTGGTCAAGATTCCTCTTGAACAAGACCAGAGAGGTGCTCTGCCTCACATGTACCGGGATTTTGTTCCACAGCATAGGGAGTCTCTGGGTGATGAATCTGTCCCTCCAGCACGTTCTATTTATAACCGTGTCAAGGTTTAAGTCTCCGCCCTTGTGGTTCTGAGGGATCTAGATTTTTGAGGTGAAGCATATTCATCAAATCTGGGTTTGACATGGCCTTATATGTCAGGCACAGGTCACCTCTGAGCAAGCGGTATGAGACTGAATAGAGCTGGAGTTCTTTCAGTCGGGCAGCATAAGACATATTTTTGAGACCCTTTATCCTTTTGGTGAGGAACTTTTGGGGCCTTTCAAGCTGCAGCATGTGTCTGGTCAGATACATTCGAACGGGCATTGTACTCAATCATAGGTCTAATAAGTGATGAGTACAGGGGACGATGACCTCCCTTGATCTAGATGTGAATCCCTTCATGATCAGGTGGGTGATATAGAAGGTTTTCCTAACTACTTTAGCAACATGAGTGTCAAACGAAAGGCTACTGTCAACCTGGGTCCCCAGATCTCTGATGACTTTTTCTGTGCTCAGTGGATTGCCACCTATATGGTAGCTAGGGGTAGCCTTGTTTTTCCCAAAGGGTATGACTATGCATTTTTGGCGCTTAACTTCAGGCCATGGCTCTGGCACCAGTTATCCATTTCTGTGAGGCCCTTCTGGAGGATATCTGTGTCAGATGTTTTTTTCGACTATGGCGCCCAGTTTGCAGTCATCTGCAAACTTTGTCAGCCATAACCCTCCTGTGTTTGCTTGTACTTCAGAAAAGTAGATGCCGAACAAGAGTGGACCCAGGACTGAGCCCTGTGGGACACCACTTGTGACAGGCTTTGAGTCTGACATGGCTCCAGCAACTCTGACCCTGTGGGTTCTGTCACTTAGCCAGTTTGCAACCCATCTTGTGATGTATGGGTTTACATTCAAGCTGATGAGTTTTTCGATGATACCTGAGTGGGGTATTGTGTCAAGGCCTTTGCCAGGTCGAGGTAGGCTGTATGGACTGCCTTTCCTCATCAATGGCCTTGGTGACTGTCTCGAAAAAGTCAACCAAGTTTAAGAGGCAGGATCTGCCTTTGACAAAGCCAAACTGAGTTGGATCCAAAGTCTGCAAGTTCCCTATGTCTTTATTTATGAGTTCCATTATGATCCTCTCCATGGCTTTGCAGATAAGGCTTGTCAAGCTAATGGGCGGTAATTTCCAGGGTCTGTGGAGGCACCGCCTTATGAAGTGGGACCACAGTCGCCGTGCCACTCCTTGGGTGCATCCTGAGGTGAGGCTAAGATTAAACAGCTGTCCTAACTGTGGGTTTAATTCCTCATTGAGTTCATGAAGCACACAGCCGGGGACACCATCCGTCCCATGGATGCTGTGTTTTTGCCTTAGTGAGGGCAGTTCTCACCTGGGCGTTGGAGATGTTTGGGGGCTACAATCCTCTGGAATAGATATCTCTCCTTTTGGGGAGGGGAGAGTTTGCACTGAACCTGTCAGCCAGTATGTTGGCAATGTGTGTAGGTTCAGTAATTTTCACATCATTTTGAACTAATTCTGAGCATATCTGGGAGTTTCTTCCTAGGTTTCTAACATAGCTAAAGAAGGCCTTATGATTCTCTTTAGAGTCCTTGGCATTTTTCTCTCAAAATTTGCCTTGGATGATTTTATGAGAGCTCTTAGTTTTTACTTATAATGATCAAAGGTGTCTTACCTTTCAAGGATTTTGCTCTATCTTGTAGTAGCTTCCTCCTTTTGTTGTAGAGCTTGTTTATGGCTGGGGTCCACCAGACTGGACGCTTGCCTTTGGTACAGAGAGTCTTAGTTTTGTTTGGGATTGCCTGATCCATGCAGTCCTGTAGGTGCTGGTAGAAGGCATTTGTAAGTGATTCAGCGGTTTGAGTAATGTTTACCACTGGCTCAGGGCCTTAAAGGAGACCACACTAGTTTTTAGAAGTGTGAAATCGGCTTTTGAGAAGTTTTTCACTGTGGTCTTTTGTTTCAGGTGGGGCGGGATGAGGACCTCCAGCGAGATTAGTTTATGATCTGATCTCACCAGTGAGGGGTATACTTCGGTGTTGAACATTTTGATCCCATGTTCGTGATGATGAGATCAAGTATGTTTTCTCCTCTTGTGGGGATGGTGACTAGTTGTTCCATGGCATTTGAGTTTATGAACTCCAGGAATCTTTGGGTTAGAGTGTTCGGGCTTGAGTAGTGTTCCCAGTCTATATTAGGGTAGTTAAAGTCACCTAGTATGATGGTGTTTGGAGATACATTTATCCCCTCCAATGTTTTCAGGAAGGCCATGTGAGGTTCCTGAGTTTGAGAGGGTGGCCTGTAACATGCTACAAATTGCAGAGCAGTCTTGCCTATGGTTAATTGCACCTGGATGGTCTCCGATGCATCATGCGTTGCCACCAACCTTGAGGTGTGGGTGTCCTTTATGAATATGGACACCCCCCCTCCTTTCTTGGTGTTGTCCGGATTTTGGGGCCGGAACGCATGATATGAGGTGAAACCTGTTAGTGCTGGGGTGCTCTCAGGAGCCTTGAACCAGGTGGTGCTGCTCTTTGCTCCCTGGTAGGCGGAATCAGAGCCAAGTCACTGTGATTGTCCTGTTGCAGTGGCAGTGGTTGTGTCTGTGCCTCGGTTATTGCCTTGCCACTGTCGTCCTCTGTAGGCACTTCCTCTGGATTGATTTCTGCCCCTAGAGCGTCTGTTCCTGCCCCTTTGTGATCTTGTGGAGTCAGGAAAGGACCAATTTTTGGCAGGCCAGTTCCTGCTAAACCTTGGGGGCTGAACCTGTAAGAAATCTTTAACTGTTTGTACAGATTTTGCCTTCTCTTCCATTTTCTTCATTACCTGCTGGGCAGGTTCCCCAAATAGACTGGCCTTATCCATAGGAGCATCCAATAGCTTAGCTTTAACATGATCCGGAAAGACCTGTTCTTTCAACCATGCATGCCTTCTTATTACTGTGCCAGTCATGGCTGATCTAAATGAAGCCTCCAGTGCATCATAGCCACATTTTAAAGAATGGTTACTAACCTGTTGGATGTTATTCACCATTTCTAATACATATTTCTTATCTAAAGATTCATCAGAGGACAGCTTTTTAATTAACTGATCAAGCATAAACTCTTGGTATTGAATCATATGAAGCTGACAGTTTAAAGCTCTAGCTGAGAGAGTAGCAGAGGTGTAGACTTTTTTCCCCCATCTCTCTAAGGACCTGGATTCCCTTTCAGAGGGAATAGGGTTTTTTGCTGTGGTCGAGGCTACTGCTTTAGGCCCCTGGGATATAGTTTCGGGGTCTGCAAGTGGGGCCTTGTATAGGTGGTGATGAGTGTCTGGCACCCTGTAAAATCTATCTGGTTTGGCAGGGGCTGGAGGTAAAGAATCAGGTGCAGTGCAGACATCATTAAATGCATCATCCACAACGGACAGGACAGGAGGTATAGCTAAGGGCCTATGTTGTGGTAAGTGCAGAAAAGTCCTAAGCCTTTTTCTTGAATCTGAGAAATCTTGTCCCTGCCATTGGAATTGTTCTCTCATGGCATGTAAGGTTTCCCCAAAGGAGAATTCCTCAGGAGGAGAGGCAGCTGGAATGGATTCTTCAGCATCTAAATCTTCATAATTGGAAAAAGGAGCCTCTGGCTGGTCTGTAATGTCTGAGTCATCCGCAGAATCATCAGAGGACACAGGCTCGGGGGGCTCTGCCCTTGGTCTCTTTTCTGGGGGCTGAGAGGCCCTGTCTGGGTGAGATTGGGATCCTCTAATTAAGGATATTAAATCTTCTTCCAGAGTAAGCATTTGAGAACTAGAAGTGGGCCTGAGTGAGGGTGGTTTAACAGGCACTGATTTAGCTGATTTGGCTGCTTTAGCCCTGGCAAAGGCCTCAATAGACATGGCTGCAGGAGGCCTAGCAGCACCACGTGCTGGGGTAGAGATATCCAAAGGGATGGTGTCTGATAGATCAGTAGGAACCACAGTTGTAGGTAAAATTTCTGAGGCTGATTCAGGTAAGATAACAGGCATCTCAGTAGTAGTCATGGATTCGGCTGAAGATTGACCAGTTTTCTCGGTTTCGGCCGAAACCGAGACACTCGCGGCTTGCTTAACCGTGGTTTCGGCTGAAACCGCGGACCGCGAGTGTCGGTCTTTTTCTTTGCGTTTTTTAACAATTTGGGTAGTCGGAGGATCCGACGACATAATGTATGCAAAATCTGAGCGGAAAAACTGTTCAGCAAACTCCGACCGACGTCTAAGCGTTCGTCGGTTGAAGGAAGCACAGGCCGAACAGGCTGCTACGTCGTGGTCTGGGCCTAAGCAAGGCAAACAGTAAGAGTGGAAATCTTTATGAGGTATTTGTTTCCCACAAGTTAAACAGTTATTGACTTTTTCTGACATCGGCTGAGGCAAGAAAGAGTCCCCAACGGGGTACTTAGCTTTTTAGAAGTCTTCGAAGTAGTATTCGGTAGTAGTAATCTCTGGATCTGACCGACTGGCACTTGCGAACAGCTTCTGCTTCGGCCACGCGCAAGAAAGACTGAGGAAAATGGCCGGCTGATGCCTTTATACCCAAGACCAGCAGAGATGACGTCGGGTGAAGTGCGACATCAGCCGGACCCAGACTTTGGAATCCGGCCGACCGAAGGGCTGCCTGACGACAGGACAACCCATTTGTTATGACTGCAGATGCATCCATGAAGGACATCATGCAGCAATATAAACTTTACCTTCATCCACCAGCAAATACACCACACAGGTTGTATAAATCAGAGAAAGAAAGATAGGTTCCATCAAAAGAAAAAGGGGGGATAGCAGATGAGTAACCTGGACTGTAACTGAATACACTCGAACATCTACATTTATGGTAAGTGTACACAACTGTACTATGTTCTTCATGTTTCACTGTTGCAGTCATTACATTTGGGTAGATTCCCAAAGCTATGGTTGGGAGGCTGGAGCTAAACAGCATTAGGAACGGCTATGAGACCCTGCAGAACTGCAGTGGCAAAGCCTGCCCTGGATTTAGTGTACAGTGGCAGATGATAGTGCTTTTTAAAGGTGTGCACTGAACTCCCAAGTACCTGCCTCTAAAATGTCCTTGGTTGGTACTCCTCTGAGAAAGGCTGCTGAAGTGGCTGCAGCTCTGGTGGAATGTGGCCTAATGCCCTTAGGCACTGGCTTTCCATGGTATAAGTAGCAGAAACGAATACAGTGGTCTATCCATTTTGAAACAGTCTGCTTTGAGATGGTCTTTCCTTGTGATCCTGCAGCATATGTCACTAGTAATTGCTCTGTTTTTCTGAAAACTTTGGCTCTGTCCAAGTAGAATCTAAGCTGTCTGTGTACGTCCAAAGAATGCAGAATTCTTTCCCCCTTGTTCTGTGGATTTGGATAAAAAGTTGGCAGATGAATGGTTTGCTTAAGAGCCACACTGGACACCACTTTAGGCATAAATGTTGGGTTTGTCCCTCAGGAAGACCCTGTCTGGATAAAAAATGATAAAAGGTTCCACAGCCATGAGTGCCTGTAGCTCTGAAACTCGTCTTGCAGAAGTTACTGCTAGGAGCAGAGCTGTTTTCCAAGATAAAAACTTTAAATCAGCAGTAGCAGCTGGCTCAAAAGGAGGCAGGGTGAGTTTTTCCAAGACATAGTTGAGGTCCCATGCAGGCATTGGTGATCTCCTTGGAGGCTTTAAATTTTTGGCTCCTCTGAGGTACTGTTTTAATAAGGGATGAGAAAAGATTGGTGGCTCTGCATTGTAATGAGCCGAAATGGCAGAGGCATGAATTTTAATAGATGAAAATATAGGCCTTTGTCCAGCATCTCAGTTAAATATTGTAAAATCTGAGGAATATTTGGCATAGCTGTATCTGTTCCTTGTGCCTGGTTCCAAGCAGGTTCCTCTTCCATTTTCCAGCATAAAATTTTCTAGTACTAGGCCTTCTGGCTTCCAAAATGACACCCATCACAGCTTTGCTGAGAGGTGTGTTTTGTATGACTACCTTATCCGCCATGCTGCCAGGTTTAAAGTCCTGAGCTGGCTGTGCAGGATCTGATTGTTTTGCTGGGACAGTAGATGCGGTACTTGAGGTAGGGTCCAAGCTGGGCATTGAGACAAGCTCCTTAATATTGGGTACCAATGCTGGTGGGGCCAGTCTAGTGCAATCAGTATCATCTTTGGCTTCTCCTGTCTGACCTTTAGGCGTACCTTGGGGAGGAGAGGCAGAGGGGGAAAGGCATACACTGACAGGTTTTTCCAGCTGAAGAATGGGGCGTCCACTTTCCATGCTTGTCTGTGATGAATCCTTGTGCAGAATGTCTGTAGTTGGTAGTTGTGAGGGGAGGCAAATAGACCTATGCCCGCCCCCCCCCCCCATTTCCTTGTTAACATGCTGAAGACTTGTGGATCCAGCTGCCACTCGTGGGGATCCATGAGGTTTCTGCTTAGCTCGTCTGCCTGAGTATTTTTCCTTCCTGGCAGGAATTGTGTCTGCAGACGTACTTGGTAAGCCAATGCTGTGTCCCACAAAGTCATGGCTAGTCTGCAAAGGGGTAAGAACGTGTGCCCCCTGCCAGTTTATATACCACATGACCATGGTGTTGTCTGTCTTTATCAGTAGTTATCCTGGTTGAAGTAGGTCATTTAAGGCTGTCAGGGCATTTTGAACAGCTAGCATCTCTTTTTGATTGACATGTAGATGCATTTGGTTTGAGGTCAATGTTCCCTGAATGCATCTTCCTGCCATGAGGGCCCCCCAGGCATAATTTGACCCATCCGTTGTTAGAGTCTGCTTGGCTGGGGGTAATGTGAACGGCTGTCCCTTGTTTTGGTGACAAGCCTTTGCCCACTATCGAAACTCCTGTTGCAGGCAGGGAATGAGAGTAAAGTACAGTTTTGTACCTACCATAAATGTAGATGTTCGAAGATCCACATTGCTGCAGTCCTAACACTTGGGTAGTCCGCTGTCCCAGTCGGCCCGAATAACAAAGTATAAGGCTGACGTCGGTCAGGGCGCATTAGTCTGACGTCAGGACGTCAGGGTACAAATGCGCATGACCGACGTCATATCCTCAGTCTTTTCTTGCCCCAGATGTCAGAAGACCCTAAAAAGATAAGGCCAAAACCAAAAAACACCAAACACTCCTGTACCAAATATATATATATACAATATATACAATTTACAAAAGTACAACCCCACCCCCACAACCACCCCTAAACACAGAGGGGAAGGAGGGAGGGTAAATTGGACTGCAGCAATGTGGATCTTCGAACATCTACATTTATGGTAGGTACAAAACTGTACTATGTTCTTCATCCCACATTGCTGCAGTCCTAACACTTGGGTAGAATCCCAAAGCTGAGGTAAGGGAGGCTGGCAAATCATAAAGAAGCTGGAGCTGTCAACATGCCCTGCAAAATAGCCGTGGCAAAACCAGCCCTAGATTTAGAGTAGAGAGGAAGGTGGTAATGCTTAGAGAAAGTATGCACTGAACTCCAAGTAGCTGCCTCCAAAATATCCTTAGTTGCCACCCCCCTTAGAAATGCTGTTGAAGTGGCAGTAGCCATAGTGGAATGAGGCCTAATCCCAGCTGGAATCTCCTTGCCATGATGGGAATAACAAAATGCAATGCAAAACCCAATCCACTTAGAAATAGTTTGTTTTGACACAGGCTTGCCCTGAGAACTCAAAGCAAAAGAAACAAACAACTGCTGAGACTGCCTAAAATCCTTAGTCCTGCTTAAATAATAACGCAATTGCCTGTGTACATCTAAAGTGTGCAAAATCTTTTCCCCCTTATTTTGGGGATCTGAATAAAAAGTGGGCAAATGAATAGTTTGGTTTAAAGCCACACTAGAGACCACCTTAGGCATAAAGGAAGGATTAGTACGTAATGATACCCTATCCTTATGGAAAATCAAAAAAGGCTCAACCGCCATAAGGGCCTGCAATTCAGAAACCCTTCTTGCAGAAGTAATGGCCAACAAAAAAGCAGTCTTCCATGACAAGTACTTCAATTCAACAGTAGCCGCAGGCTCAAAAGGTTGTAGAGTAAGTTTCTCCAACACAAAATTGAGGTCCCAAGCAGGAGTAGGAGCTCTACGTGGGGGGTCTTATATTCTTTGCCCCTCTAAGAAATTGCTTGAACAAAGGATGAGAAAACAATGGTGGGTCACAATCATAGTGAGCTGAAATCGCTGCAGCATGAATCTTAATGGAAGAGAAAGACAAACCTTTGTCCAATAACTCAGTAAGATACTGAAGAGCCACACTCAAATTAGGCTCAGAAACCTCCAAATCATTTGCTGCACTCCAAAATAAAAATCTCTTCCATTTTTCTGCATACACTTTCCTTGTACTAGGTCTTCTGGCTTCCATAATCACATTCAAAACTTGCTGAGGAAGCTGAGACCTGCTGTGTTTCAAAACAGAATATGCCAGGCTGTTAGATGAAGAGAGTGAAGCTTGGCATTGAGCAGATGACCGTCCCTCTGAGACAATAGGTGCGGAATCAAAGGTAAAGGCCATGGAGGCTTCCTTACCAGACTCCTCAGTAATGGGTACCAGTGTTGCCGAGGCCAATCTGGAGCTATTAAAATCATCCTTGGCTTGTCTTGTCTGACCTTTAGGAGTACCTTTGGGAGGAGAGGCAGAGGTGGAAAGGCATACACATGAAGATTTTTCCAACTGAAAAAAGAGCATCCACTTTCCAAGCTGTGTGATGAAACCTTTCGTGCAAAACTTTGGCAGCTGGTGGTTTAGTGGAGAAGCGAACAGATCTATGTCTGGAGTTCCCCATGACACTGTCAATTGTTGAAATACATGAAGATCCAGTTTCCACTCGTGGGGATCCATGATTTGCCTGCTTAACACATCTGCTAAGGAGTTCTGTGCTCCCGGCAGAAACCTTGCCTGAAGATTTAGTTGCAAGCTGAGCGCAGTCTCCCACAAAATCATTGCTTGCCTGCATAGAGGATAAGAATGAGTTCCCCTTGCTTGTTGATGTACCACATGACAGTTGTGTTGTCTGTTAGAATCAACACCTGCCCTGGAAGAAGTAACTCCTTGAAAGCCATTAATGCAAACTGGACTGCTAACATCTCCTTCATGTTGATATGTAGATGCTGTAGTCTGGCAGGCCACTTGTCTTGTATCCACTTTCCATTCAGATGAGCTCCCAAGCTATGTCTGAGGCATCTGTCGTAGAATTTGACTCGCCTCTGGCCCTGTCACAGAGAGTGCCTTGTTTAGGTGAGATTCCTGTGCCCACCACAGAGATTCCCTTTGAATGCAAGGTATTATTTGAATGACAGTGTCCAAATCCTGGCAGTGCTGTGTCCATACATTTTTGAGATACCATTGCAGCTTCCTCATATGCAGTTTGGCATTGGGAAGCACCAGAATACAAGATGCCATGAACCCTAAGGCTTGAAGGACTGTCCTTGCAGTCAGCCCGGACTGAAGAGATAGATGATGGAAGTAAAGAGACAGATTCTTTTGTTTGTCCGGGGTTAAAAAGGCCATCTGGGTTGCTGTATTCAGTCTCACACCCAGAAAGCACATGTCTTGAGAGGGTACTAGACTGGACTTTATTTCGTTCACAGAATACCCCAGGCATCTTAGCACTGCTATCACATATTGCAAATGTTGAAAAAGGTCTTCCTTTTCTTGAGCCAGAATCAGGCAGTCGTCCAAGTAAGGATAGATTTGTATGCCTTTTATCCTGAAGTAAGCTATCACTGGAGCCAGAACTTTTGTGAATACTCTGGGCAGTAGATAAGCCAAAGGGCAATGCAGAGAACTGATAATGAGAATTCCCAGCTCGAAAACGCAGATACTTCCTGCAACTTAGTCTGATAGGCACATGAAGGTAAGCCTCCTTGAGATCTAAAGTTACCATCCAATGATCTTTTCCCAGCAGGGGTAAAAGCTGTTGCAACGTCAACATCTTGAACTTGGGAATGTCCAGATAAGTGTTGAGGATAGACAAATCCAAAATTGGTCTCCACGTGTTCCCCTTCTTTGGTACTAGGAACAGGCGAGAATAAAATCCTAGGCCCCTTTCTGGCACAGGAACCGGCTGAATGGCCCCTATTTGGAGTAACAGAGAAATTTGCTTGTGAGCCTCTTTCCTTTGTAGAGGAGGAATGTCTGGCATGCCTTTGAAAGGAGGCAAGGTATGGAAATAAAACCTGTAACCGTGGTGAATGATATCCAATACCCATCTGTCTTGGGTAATTAAACTCCAATTTTCTTTGAAAAGTGCCAACCTTCCTCCCAAAGGTGCTGCCAGACGAGAAGGCTCTGGCAGCTGAAAAGGCAGGTCATTGGGTCTGTTTACGAAAGGACTGACCCCTGCCCTCACCAGAAGACTGAGCAGGTGAACTCCCTGTTCTAGACCTAAAAGAACCTTGAGCTCTGCCCCTGCCACGCCTAGACCTACCCCTAGACTGGGAATCATAAGAAGGATATGTCCACCCCTTAGTAGGCCAGTTTCTACTAAACTTCGGAGGCTGAACCTGCAAAAAATCTTTAACAGTCTGCATAGACTTAGCCTTGTCCTCCATTTTCTTTAAAACTGCTTCCACAGGCGAACCAAACAACACATCAGATTGTAACGGAGCATCTAAAATCCTTGTCTTAACATGCTCAGCCAAATTCTGATCCCTCAACCAGGCGTGCCTGCGAAGAACAGAACCAGTGGCAGCCACCCTCGAAGAGGCCTGTACAGCACCAAAACCACATTGCAAAGAATGCTTACCCACCTGTTCAGAAACATGAACTAAATCCTGCAACTCTTTACACTCAATACCTTCCGCCAGAGCATCCACCTTAGACTTCAATTGTGAAAGGAGATAATTCTGGTATTTTAACATGTGGAACTGGCAATTCAAAGCCCTCATGGCTAAAGTGGAAGAAGTATACACCTTCTTTCCCCATCTATCCAACGCCCTTGCCTCTTTATCTGGAGGAACAGGGTTTTTAACAACAGAAGCCTTAACACCTTTAGGCCCCTGAGAAACGGTTTCTGGGTCTGCCCTAGGACTCTTAAAAAGATACTTATGAGCTTCAGGCACCCTATAATACCTATCCGGTTTAACTGGGGCAGGAGGCAAAGAATCAGGGTTCAGGGAAGCCTCTGCAAAAACATCTTCTACCACATCCAGAACAGGAGGTATAGCCAAAGGCCTGTGCTGGGGTAAAAACAAAAATTCCCTTAGCCTTTTCCTGGAATCAGAGAAATCTTGACCTTCCCATTTAAAATGCTCCCTCATGGAATGAAGAGTCTCTGAAAAAGAAAAATCCTCAGGAGGAGAAGCCCAAGGAGTAGAATCATCTACATCAGAATCAGAATAAGGAGGATACTCCTGCAAGTCTTCAGCCAAGACTCAGAAGCCTCGAACACTGCTCAAAACTCTCAAGCTCAGGTTCCACCCTAGGCCTCTTATCAGGAGGGGGCATAGAACCTCTAATCATAGTAATCAAATCTTCTGCCATTTTAAGCATATGTTTCTTAGGCAGAGACCCTGAAGAACTAGGAGAAACCCCCACTGAAGTTAAACCTGGTCTGCCTCTCGAAGAAGCCTTGGAAACAGAAGGGGAGGGCCTAACCACCTTAGGAAGGGAGGGGAGAACAGCTACCTGAGAAGCCCCCTCAGCCTGGCCTACCTCCTGAGAGGAAACATCCTGTAACAGTAAAGTCTCTCCCTGAGACTGCAAAGATACTTCTGGCAGAACCTCCGGCTCCACCGAGCCCTCTAAAGAACCGACGTCTGGGACAGACGGTTCTTCCAACCTAGGCTTTGCTGCTTTGTCCTTGCGCTTTTTGGAAGCGGCGTCGGAGCATCCGACGGCATTTTATAATTACAACGCTTCCCAAAAACTAACCTTGCACAGTCTAGCCTTCTCTTAATAGTGCGTTTGTTAAATCTAGCACAAGAGCGACATCCAACAACGTCGTGCTCAGGCCCTAAGCAAGGTATACACAAGGTATGGTAATCCCTATGAGGTATCTGCTTCCCACAAGAAATACAATTATTTACTTTTTCTGACATCCGGTTAAATAATGAGGCAAGAAAAAACCAAAATATTCCCCAACGGGGTACTTAGCCCACTTTGATTCGGTCTGAAACTCCGACTTCAGAAAATTTCAGAACGCCAACCTGCACTCGCAAAACTGCTTCTGCATCGGACCATGCGGCAAAAAAGACTGAGGATATGACGTCGGTCATGCGCATTTGTACCCTGACGTCCTGACGTCAGACTAATGCGCCCTGACCGACGTCAGCCTTATACTTTGTTATTCGGGCCGACTGGGACAGCGGACTACCCAAGTGTTAGGACTGCAGCAATGTGGGATGAAGAACATTTATAGTTTCCAGGCTGTGGCAATGTTGAGTCCAAACACTTTTTAGGTACCACTGAAGTTTCCTCATATGCAGTCTTGCATATGGAATTAATAGTATGCAGGATGCCATGAAACCCAAAGCCTGCAGAATTTTTCTTGCAGATAACTGGGCCTTTGTTGCTAACATTTTGAAATAGGTAGTCAGTTGTCTTTGTCTGGCGTGAGATAAGCCATCTGGGCAGTTGTATTTAAGCTTGCACCCAGGAATATTATCTCTTGAGAGGGTACTAGCTTTGTTTTCTTTTCGTTGATTGTGTACCCTAGGCCTGTTAGACGTTTTTTCACAAACGCCAGACGCTGTAGAAGAATGTCCTTGTTCTCTGCTTGAATTAGACAGTCGTCCAAGTAAGGATATATTTGTATTCCTCTTTGTCTGCAAAACGCAATTACTGGTGCCAGGCACTTTGTAAAGACCTTGGGCGCAGTAGACAAGCCAAAGGGCAGTGCAGAGAATTGGTAATGCATTGAGCCAGCCTTGAATCTGAGGTATCTTCTGCAATTTTGTCTGATGGGGACATGCAGGCCTGCCTCTTTGAGGTCCAAAGTAACAAGCCACGCTTTCTTGCCCAACATGGGAAGGAGCTGTTGTAGTGTCAGCATTTTGAATTTTGGAACATCCAGGTAAGTATTTAGAGTGGAAAGGTCCACAATGGGTCTCCAGGCTTTGTCCTTTCTGGGTACCAGGAAGAGTTTTGAGTAAAATCCTTGTCCTTTTTTCCTGCTGTGGTACTTTTTGAATAGCTCTCATGTCCAGGAGAGCTGTAATTTGCTTTTGTGCTTCTGCCCATTCATTTTTGTGGCAGGACTGGCATTCCTTTTAGCCTTGGAAAAGTGTGAAAGTGGAACCTGTAACCTTGAGACACAATATTCAGCACCCATTTGTCTTGTGTGATTACTTGCCAGTTTTGAGAAAAAAGTGCTAGTTTCCCCCCTAAGGGAGCTGCCAAAAGGGAAGTGTTTGGCATTGGAAGGGGGAAGTCATTGGGACTGTTTCCTGTAAGGTTGTGACTTATCCTCACCTCCTTTTGGGGTTGAAGCACCCCACTGTCGTGGTCTGTAAGAACCTTGTGGCTGAGATCTGCCTCTTGGACGTCTGTATCTGCCACTTTGTGGCCTGACACTGGAAAGGACCAATTCTTAGTAGGCCAATTTCTGCTAAATCGTGGTGGCTGTACCTGTAAGAAATCTTTACTGTTTGCATAGATTTTGCCTTAGCCTCCATTTTCTTTAATACCTCTTCTGCCTTAATACCAAATAAATTATCTTACTGCAAAGGGGCATCCAGTAATTTTGCCTTAGCATGGTCTCGTAAACTTTGTTCTTTTAACCAAGCATGCCTTCGAATCACAGATCCTGTAACTGCTGCTCTTCAAGAAGCTTCTAATGAATCAAAACCACACTGCAAAGTATGCTTTCCCACTTGTTCAGCTGCAAGCAATAAATCCTGCATTTCCTTATAGTCAGGTTTTTCTGCATTTATACTCATTTTCTGTTTTAACCAAGACAGTAAATATTGTTGATACTTAAGCATGTGAAACTGGCAATTCAGAGCTCTCACTGCTAAAGTTGCAGAGGTGTAAACTTTCTTTCCCCATCTGTCTAATGCTCTAGAGTCCCTATCCGAGGGAACTGGATTCTTAGCCGTGGAAGCCTTAACCCCTTTGGGACCCTGGGAAATAGTTTCTGGGTCTGCAACAGGGTTTTTATAAAGGAATTTGTGAGAGTCAGGGACTCTGTAGTATCTGTCTGGCTTGACTGGAGCTGGGGGTAAAGAATCAGGGTTTAAACTAGATTCAGAGAACACATCTTCCACAATGTCCAACACTGGCGGAATAGCAAGGGGCCTGTGCTGAGGCAGCAAAAGAAAATCTCTGAGCCTTTTCTTGGATTCTGAGTAATCCTGGCCCTCCCAATGGAAATGCTCCCTCATGGTATGTAACTTTTCCCCAAAAGAGTAATCCTCTGGAGGAGAGGCTGAAGGAATGGATTCTTCTGCATCAGAATCCTCATAGGGGGGGTAAAGAATATCCCTGGTCTGAAGAGGAATCAGAATAAATTGAAACCTGGTCAGAGGAATCATAGTCTATATCCTGCCTAGACCTTTTATCAGGAGGGGGATGGGAACCCCTGATCAAAGTTATGGTCATGTTGAGCATCTGTTTTTAGGCATGAAGGCCTGTCCAGGTGAATGCTGCACTTGCTTCTCTGTCTTTAGTGTAGGCTTAGTCTTGGCTGTAGTTGTAATGGTAAGTTGAGTAGGCCTGAAAACACCCTCAGAAGCCGATGCCTGCTGAGCGGCTCCGGACCCATCTGAAGGGTTAATCTCTGTTGGCCCAACACCTTGAGGCTCCAGAGGCCTAGGCACCTCCACGTGGGAGTCGGATGCGGTCTGTGGTTCTGAGGTAGTGGGTGTCAGGGGCTGCGAAAGCGCCTCACTGATAACCGGCGACTGGCCTAGAAGAGGCTTCGGACCTCAGAAACCTTTTCCTATCTTTATCTTTGCGCTATTTATGCATTCCAGTCGTCGGTTGTTCCGACGGAATTGTGTAATTAAACCTTCGCCCAAAATAATGGCGAGCAAAATCAAACCAACGTTTAATAGAGCGTTTGTTAAATCTAGCACAAAACCGACAACTAATGATGTTGTGATCTGGGCCTAGGCATGGAATACAGTAAGAATGAAAATCCTTATGAGGTATTTGCTTCCCACAAGAAATACAATTATTAACTTTTTCTGACATTGGACTAAGGCAAGAAAAATTTTTCCCCAACGGGGTACTTAGCTTTATTGAAGACTTCGGTTCTGAAATCAAATGTGAAATCTCAGGAGTCGGTCGACCGGCACTTGCGAACTGCTTCTGCTTCGGGCACCACGCGGCAAGAAAGACTGAAGAAAATGGCATCTGCTGCTTCTTATATACCCCTGGCACACTGACGTCAGGGAAGAGGAGACAGCAGCTGACGCCAGACCAAGACTTTGGAACTCAGGCCAACTGCGGGCCCGCCTAACGGCAGGATAACCCAAGTGTAATGAGTGCAGCAGTGAAACACGATGAACATCCAAGAGAAGCACAACCGAACTCGTCGACATGGCAAACGAGATCTGGGGTTTGTACTGGTGCACTATGGGATAACTGCTTAGCCACGAGCCAACCAGAAGTCTTCGAGCTTGTAAATCGGCTGAGTCGGAGCAGAGGATAGGCTCCAAACCCAAATGTAAAAATGAAGGTGAGATTGGACTACACAACATTTTGTCATTTGAACCTTGCCTAAAAAAGGCACTATAGGGGCGGCAAGACCCTTAGCCAGTATCCGGAATCCCAGGGGCGACAGGTGCAGGCCATCTCTGGGAAAGCATCGTGGTCTGTCGACTATGTCTTCCCAGGCAGACAGATATTGGATCCCCTTAGAATGATATCAAAAGCTTAGCCAATTGTTGAAGTCAATCCGGAGGGGTGGCCAATTCCAAAGCCACCAAGATTAATACCAGAACAAGAACAGGAAGGGAGGGCGGGAAACTAACTGCAGAAAGAGAGACCACAGTATTCTATGAAACAAACTGAAAAATAAATAACTAGAGAGAGAGAGACAGACCACAATATTCAATGAAACAACTAAATAGACAGAAAAATAAAATGCAGTACAATCTTTAACACTGCAAGTTTGTACTTAACTCAGCTAGTAATGCAGCTGATTGTAGGTATGTGGCATTAGCAAACAACTCAGATATTGAGCAGTAATAAATTCAAAGATATGTGACGAACACTTGTACAGTGAAACCCTCTAGGCTAAGAATTTAACACTGAATATTAATGAAGTGAAACACAATAGCCCCCACTTACTGCACAGAGAGAGAGAGAAAGAGAGACCACAGTATTCTACGAAACAATTAAATAGAAAAATAAATAACTACAGAGAGACACAGACCACAATATTCAATGAAACAATTAAATAGACTGAAAAATAAAATGCAGTACAATCTTTAACACTGTAAGTTTGAACTTAACTCAGCTAGTAATGCAGTTGATTGTAGGTATGTAGCAGAAGCCAAACAACTCAGATACTGAGCAGTAATACATGACAAGGGTAGCTAAAATGCCACAAAGGATCTGCCTGCAGAGGATGTGCATGCCTCCTGGTCCTTAGTGGCTGCCCAAGGGGCAGCACCAGAGGGACAGAGAAAGTGATGAGAGGCCAGTGGAATAACAGATGGCCACAGCAGGGTCAACCATCAAAAGCTAATGTAAAGGGAAAGACAAAGCCAAGACACAAGTCTTCTAGATAACTTTTCTTATCTTGCGGCGGGAACAATTGACTTATCGTGACCCAGGTCCATGCCCCTGCTGCGAAAGATGTCTGGCAAGTAGCTAGCAGGGCTTTGAAGAGAGTCTGTCTTGCCTCCTGACAGGAAAACCAAGTTCAAAAGTAAATTTCTTTAGTGACAGCAACACACACACACACACACACACACACACACACACACACACACACAGACAGCAATCCCAGTCCTTAATATTTTTGACAGAAAAGCAACACTTTTCCTCAGGAATAAAATTAAAAAAACAAACAATGGAATATCCACAGGGACTCAGGGCTGTCTACCAAAACCCGGGTAGCGGAGATTAGGACCATCTGTGAGATAACCCGATGGGAAAAACATGTTTGGTGTAAGCATTTTTTAATGACACCCCCCCCCCCCCCAAAACCAGAAGTCCTAGCCTCAAGACACCAGTTTTGACAAATTAAACTTTTGCCCACAAAAATTAAATATCTATTCTGACAGGGAACAATAACCAGAAAACAAAAACTTGTGGTAAAAACATCAGCTCTAGCCTCTAGTCAATATATTCATTAGTAATTAATAACTTTTCTCCACAAATATAAGTGGAAGGTATTCTGCCACTTACCTTCCCAGTCTTCATGAAGAGCTAGCTGACCACTGGTATCCCAGCCTTCATGAAGAGCTAGCTGACCACTGGTAACCCAGATCATAAGGGGAAAAGCGCACTTTGACATCAAGAAAGTATTGAAGTTTTGGCACCTTAGCCACCAACTTTATACTACTTTTTTTAAACTGTGCAGAAGCTAGGCATGTGAAATTGCTCTAAATTGTTAGACACTGGCCAGCTGGTCTGACCCTTGGCAGACCGTCCCATGTAGCTTAGGTTGCTGCAACAATGACCTAATAATGGAAACTTCACTGTCTGAGGTGTTCAACAAACAAGAAATCTTCAAGTTCCAGGCTCCTGCTGCATGAACTCCTCCTCAGTGTACAGGCAGGGTACTGTTAGCACATCTCAGTGTATCCACAGATTTTTTTACCATACACTCATCCTACTGGCCAAAGAGAAGTGCACATCCCTCAGGCAGTCACTGTGTACACTCAGTGGTATAACCAGTTTGCTTCTCTGCATGTTGTTCTGTTCTTCTGAGCAGCCCTCAAGGAAGTTAAGAGTAAGTGGATCTCAAACCAAACACCCCAAAATCCAGAGAAGTCTCATGCTGACACATGCAGGTAAAACTTCACCTTCGCATTCTGAGAAACCCTATCATGAACATGGTTTTGTACTTCCCCTGTGGTCCTGTAGTACTAGATTAGCAAGGGATGTACTGCTACTGTGTAGATTGCACTACAATCAGACTGTGTGTGCATGATTATCCACAGGTCACCTGCAAATCAAAAGGGATGCACAAGTGCAGCATACTTTATTATACCTCGTTTATGGGAAACTCCTCACATAATATGGTTACTGCTACGTTAATGACGAAGTATACACATACTGTTACAGCAGTATTTAATGTGGAGTTCTGTAGCATGTCTGCAGGACATATTTGGCAAAAGCCACCACTAGTCTTAATAAGAATTAACCTCGCAAAAAGGCACTTCTAAATGGCATTGTAATGGCGCTGCATAAATGGATCCTGAGCTTATCTCAAAATTCTCCATCATTTTTATGATAACAGAAACCAGTGCAGTCAGCTATTCACTTCAACATAGTGTACAAGGTTTCTGAGAACCCCATCTGCCTGTATGACCACATTCACCAAAAGAGCAGACGAGAGTAAGATCACTCCTACAGTAACATTCAGAATATATGGGAATCAGCAACACATGATGTCTGGCTGACCAGCCTGATTCTCAGACCTGCAGTGGAAGGGTTGGCATAATAGTTAAGGTCCTAACCTTACAGATACAAGGTGCAAGGTTTGATTCTGAATTCTGGTTATTGACTAAACTTGCAATTGTCTGCACACTAATAACGGCGTATTTGGCATAACAACTAAGGTCTTTGTCTCATACACACAAGGTACAAAGTCTGATTCTTTCTGACTTTGGGCTTTTGGCTAGGCTTAAAATGGCCCTTCTGGGCAGTCAGCCTAGTATTCAATTATGAATGAGCCACTTGGCAAGAACTGGGATCTCCCCAGCACTAGGATGCAAGGTTATGGCCCAGATGTAAACATATCTCCAGCCCGGTGAAAAGAAGGCAACATACCCTATTTTTTTCTGCAGGGCAACTAAATATGAATATAGTGTTTGTGTATTAATATAAATTACTTAAATGCATCTCATACAATGTGCATGTGTATGTATGCGTATGATTCTACTTGATCACCAATGAACTTTAAAATCCACAGAAAATACACACTGAAAGTTCATTAGCTATTACTCTCATCTAAAACATGTGATCGCTAATGTGAACAAAACTGTTACAGTTGCAATTTCCAAAAAGTACTAATTCAGTGAGGGGGGCTGTACCCACACACACCTTGACATAGGGGGGTCTGCCCGCATACACCCAGAAAGTAAATATAGTAACTCCACAGTTGCACAGCTGTAGAGAAAAGGTAAAACTCCTGAATTATACTACAGTCGAAGTGATGAAGTTCATCTGTAATATAATTCTACCACTATTACCATAATGCAAGTTACGAAAACAGTATGCAAAAGATCAATGCATTCGCTAATCAAAACAATGGCAAAAGTGTGTGCGTGTGTACACAGCAAACAAGAGAACTTGCGGACCATGAAAGGATGACTAACCGAAGGAACAGTTATAAAAACAAAAACAGAATAACTACTCCGTGCATCCATCAGGTCGAGGGTAAAATCCTTCGATAACAATGATAAAATAAAACAGAACAGCTCTTTCGGAGTCAAACAGTCCTCCTTCAGATCTAATAAAACAAAGCAATAGCTGCAATTTATATACATCAGCTACCAACAGAAAGTTAATGGTAGCCATGCAGCCAACAACAACAAAGTATTCAGTTAGCCATGCAACCAACAAGTATTCAGTCATCCAATCAAATAACAAAAACATAATATTGTACAAGATAATCTCTACATTTAAAATTCATCAGTATATTGTCCCGTGCTTACAATTAACATACATCTTTCATTGGTGGCTATTCAGCCAATGGAACTAAAGAATCAGAATAACCCACCAATGGAAAAAAATGGAAAGGAGCATGTAAAATCCACTCAATACAGAGAATGCCTGCATTCCAAACAGCAACAGACAAACAGAAACAACCTACAAATGCTAAAACACAAGTCCCATCAAAACTACAGCAGTACTGAATGTTCAAAGTGAACATCACAATCAAAAAATAAAAATGAATAATGAACTAAAACCACCAAATGTATCTAAACATATCTAAATGATCAGTGCTCAAGGCATTAGAAAAAACATAAGAAAAACTAGGAAGCATAGCGATCAACATTGCTCCCCCATTGGTTGGCTGATGGCCAATCCACATTCCTTAATAAAAAACTAAACCAATCACAAGTTGCTCACGTTAGGCATCCCAAAAATAAGAAATGAGACAATGGACCAGCAACCACAAATATTAATTACATATTATGTATCAATAACACTAACATATGTGGTACTTAATGTAAATATGCAAAGAACAATAAGAGGATTAATAGTAAAAAAAAATTGTCAAATGAAAACCGCATCCAGACAATCAGTACTAATAACTTGAAAAATGACTAAAGCACAACCTTTTGCATTACTTCCTAACTGGTTAAATAATAACCAATCTATGTTTCAGAGTGAAAAATTAAACCAATCAAAGATCTAAAACTCAAGACTTGTATAGAACAGACCACAACTTTAAAGGTTCAATGATCGGGACGATGCATTCCCTAAATCAAGCCAGCACAACATAAAATAAATCATCATAGGGCATTCATGTCAAATCAAACGTCACGCTCAGAAGCACTCTCATGGAGCAAACTCATCTAAATTATAACAGAAGAGTAAAGGAACCCACAAATTCATATAAAATTAGTTAAAAAAAATGAAATAATAAAAAAAAAAAAAAAAAAAAATCATTGCAGTATTAATTTCACTACCCAAATGGTTAACAGAGAGCCACTCAGCAGCCTTACCTGAAGGAATGGACCAATAAAAAGCTTTCCATACCTAAGCAGTCCAGTTTGCAAAGGTGGAATATGCATTCAATGGAATAGCATATACATACGACAATACAACATATTAAACGAGAAAAAGCTGCTTAGAAGATTAACAGCAAAATCATATATACAAACTAGTAATAGGACAAGTGGTGAACAAAGCAGCTACATAACCATCAGCTGTTCATGCCTAAGTGGCCCAGGTCGCACCGATCTAATAATGCTTAAAAGATGTTTAACTATCAGCGTGAAATACATCATACTGAGCAGTGAATATTACCCAAAGGTTGACGTCAAAACATACTGAAAAATTAATTATCAAGGTGCTGCTTACTGTGCTGGAAGCAAAGTCTTCTTAAGACACCAAGGTCTTGCTGGCTGGATTCTGCTGAAATCAAAGTCTAGTTATCATTGCATTCACAGTCCGTTCCCACAGAAACTTGCAGGAAATACACTGATGCAGCACCAAACTATCACTTATACACGGATGCAGTAATTAATAATTTTTTATAACAAACCACACGTACTACTGTTGCAACTTTAGTTGCACTGTGCCAAGTACTATTGTTGCAGCTTTAGTTGCACTGTGCCACATACTACTGTTGCAGCTTTAGTTGCACTGTGCCACATACTACTGTTGCAGCTTTAGTTGCACTGTGCCACATACTACTGTTGCAGCTTTAGTTGCACTGTGCCACATACTACTGTTGCAGCTTTAGTTGCACTGTGCCACATACTACTGTTGCAGCTTTAGTTGCACTGTGCCACGTACTACTACTGTTGCAGCTTTAGTTGCACTGTGCCACATACTACTGTTGCAGCTTTAGTTGCACTGTGCCACATACTACTGTTGCAGCTTTAGTTGCACTGTGCCACATACTACTGTTGCAGCTTTAGTTGCACTGTGCCACATACTACTGCTGCAGCTTTAGTTGCACTGTGCCACGTACTACTACTGCTGCAGCTTTAGTTGCACTGTGCCACGTACTACTACTGTTGCAGCTTTAGTTGCACTGTGCCACGTACTACTACTGTCGCAGCTTTAGTTACACTGTGCCACGTACTACTACTGTCACACCTTTAGTTGCACTGTGCCACATACTACTGTTGCAGCTTTGGTTACACTGTGCCACGTACTACTACTGTTGCAGCTTTAGTTACACTGTGCCACGTACTACTGTTGCAGCTTTAGTTACACTGTGCCACGTACTACTACTACAGTTGCAGCTTTAGTTACACTGTGCCACGTACTACTACTGTTGCAGCTTTACACTGTGCCATGTACTACTACTGTTGCAGCTTTAGTTACACTGCACTTTTTACTTCTCATTTACCATAAATAACTTTCCTGTACAAAATACTTCTAACAATTTCATTTGCTACAGTCTCTTTAAAGTGGTTTTACATCCTGTTTTTCTCCTTGGTATTCTATTTTGGTCTTTGTATGAAAACATCTGTTTGCTGGTGTTTGCAGAAAAATGTGTTTTCATCCTGTAGAGAAATAATGCTGGTATTGTCTTTATCCATTCAAACTTCATTGCTTAACCGTGTCATAGGACAGAAGCATGCATATTGTTTTCCTGTTGTCGATTATTTAAAGAAGCTGCATACATCCTGTTTTTTTTATATTTTTGCTCTTACTGAATGTGAAATGCATACATCCTGTTTTTTTACATTTTTGCTAAGTCTGTAAGAGGTCAGCATTCTTAGTGACAGTGTGAAATGCATACTGATTCTGTAGGAAAACATGCCCATTAAGCAAATTTCTTGTTTTCCAAGCCACAGTCATCACATATTGCTAAACTCTATTTCTACATTTAAGCAAGCTTTATTTTCTACCTTATTTACTTTGCATATTTGTAACACAATTACTTTCAACCTTTTTATTCACTGCTAAATACACTGACACATGTTCAACAAAATAAAATAAGAAAATAAAATGAAGGGATGGTAGTTATTAAAACAAATGCATTGACAATCGAACAGCCAATCAAATATCATAGAAAGTGTACAAAAACAATAAAAGAATGTCTACTCAGAATAATCACAAACCACAATGAAAGAACTGAAACCATAAAGAATAAAAATAATCAACAGTCATACCTATTGTAATGCAACCAAATAAACACTAAAGCAAACATACAGTAATTAAACTAAAAATGAAAACCACATTAAGCTACATGAACATCTATCATGCCACAAATACACAAGTCCGATGCATGTAAATATAGCAAAGAAACCAAAACATCTAAACGGCTATCAACATGACGATATGCAACACAAAATGAAAAAATTAATAAATCCAAATACATCAACAGAAGATTATGAGAAGATATTAAACAAAAACAGCATGATGAAAGTGTGTCAGTGTCCATAAAAGAAACGCTCATCCCATAGGCCATCATAACAATAAAGGATCAAATACAACCCAAAGACCCAATAAAAACCAATCCATGTCCAAAGCACATGAAAACCATAAACCTTGAACCTGAAAGCTCATACAGGCATGTTTGAGCATAACAACACTAAAACCGATGAATACATATATATATATATATATATATATATATGTGTGTGTGTGTGTGTGTGTGTGTGTATACACACACAAACATAGTTGGAGCCCAACAATTATTGCATCCAAAATTTAATGTAACCGATGTGGCTCCAACAGCATCTCATTACACAGATTTTCATTACAGTATACAGATTTCCATGGATACGCCATATCTAACCACTTTATGCCTTGCATTTTGAGGCTAGACAATAAATTGATGGATTATGCTATTAACAACAGTAATATTAATATTTGTTAAATACACAGTCATCATATTCTTCGACTTTTCAGGGCAGGTTTCAGTGGCACCGCTACATTCAGTCCAAGTGTTTTATCAGCTCTCAATTCCAAAATCCACCTCATCTCCGCTTGTTCAGTCCTTAGAAGTGCATCCCCACAACGTGGACTTTCTAAAACTGTTTGGATTGCCATAAACTTGAAAAGATGTTCAGATTCTAAGAGAATACGTTTGGTCAATGGATTCCTAACATATTGTAATCTTATATCACTAACATGCTTTGAAATTACTTCTTTAAACTGTCTTTTGCTCTTACCAACATTAAAAACTACAAAGCATGCAAACTGCACTGTAAATTAAATGTCATGTCCTGCATCCTGAAATCCACATAGTCATGGCAGAAATATAGCTTGTGTGTCACGGGGTGAATGAATTAATTCATCGTGAGAATGTGGGAGCACAAACTACACACAGAGCAAGAACGGGTTCCTCTCCTTGAATTAACGTTAGCTGCTTTAGAACTATCCCTATGGCACAAAAGCTGTTTCAGACTACAATTCTTTTTAAAGCTGAAAAATGGTTTGCCCCCAATAATACCTGAGAACTTAGGATCAAATCTAAGAATTTTCCAGTTAGATCCAAGAAAATTACAAAAGTACAGTTGTGTACACTTACCATAAATGTAGATGTTAGAGTGTATTCACTATTGCAGTCATTACATTTGGGTAATCCTGCTGGCAGGTTGCCCTCAGTCGGCCTGAATACCAAAGTCCTGGGTCCTGCGTCGGCTGCGGTCACATCTTCCCTGACGTCAGGTTGTCACGGGTATAAAAGATGTGGCCAACGCCATTTTCTTTAGTTTTTCTTGCCCCAGATGTCAGGTGCCCCCTGAAAGGTTAGCCAAAATGTATTTTATATATATATATATATATATATATATATATATATATATATATATATATATATTTATATATATAAATACATGCACCAATATAAACTTTACCTTCATCTACAAGCAAATACACCACACAGGTTCCATCAGAAGAAAGGGGGATGGTGGGTGGGAACCTGGACTGCAACAGTGAATACACTTGAACATCTACATTTATGGTAAGTGTGCACAACTGTACTATGTTCTTTGTGTTTACCCAGATGTAATGACTGCAACAGTGAGAGTCCCAAAGCTATGGTTGGGAGGCTGGAGCTAAACAGCATTAGGAGCGGCTACGAGACCCTGCAGAACTGCAGTGGCAAAGCCTGCCCTGGATTTAGAGTAGAGTGGCAGATGATGGTGCTTTGTAAAGGTGTGCACTGAACTCCAAGTAGCAGCTTCTAAAATGTCCTTGGTTGGTACTCCCCTGAGAAAGGCTGCTGAAATGGCTGCAGCTCTGGTGGAAAGTGGCCTAATGTCCTTAGGCACTGGCTTGCCATGGTGTAAATAGCAGAAACGAATGCAGTGGCCTATCCACTTTGAAATAGTCTGCTTTGAGATAGCCTTTCCTTGTGATCCTGCAGCATATGCACTGTCTTTCGGAAAACTTTGGTTCTGTCCAAGAAGAATCTAAGCAGTCTGTGTACGTCCAAAGAATGCAGAATTCTCTCCCCCTTGTTCTGTGAATTTGGATAAAATGTTGGCAGATGAATAGCTTGGTTAAGAGCCACACTGGACACCACCTTAGACATAAATGTTGGGTTTGTCCCCAGGGAGACCCTGTCCGGATAAAAATGATAAAAGGTTCCACAGCCATGAGTGCCTGTAGCTCTGAAACTAGTTGTGCAGAAGTTACTGCTAGGAGCAGAGCTGTTTTCTAAGATAAAAACTTTATATCAGCAGTAGCAGCTGGCTCAAAAGGAGGCAGGGTGAGTTTTTCCAAGACATACTTGAGGTCCCATGCAGGCACTGGTGATCTCCTTGGAGGCCTTAAATCGCTGGCTCCTCAGAGGTACTGCTTTAATAAGGGATGAGAAAAGACTGGTGGCTCTGCATTGTAATGAGCCGAAATGGCAAAGGCATGAATTTTAATAGATGAGAAAGATAGGCCTTTGTCCAGCATCTCAGTTAAGTATTGCAAAATCTGAGGAATATTTGGCACAGCTGTATCTGTTCCTTGTGCCTGGTTCCAAGCACAGAATCTCTTCCATTTTCCAGCATAAGATTTTCTAGTACTAGGCCTTCTGGCTTCCAAAAGGACATCCATCACAGCTTTACTGAGAGGTGTGTTTTATATGACTACATTATCTGCCATGCTGCCAGGTTTAAAGTCCTGAGTTGGCTGTCCAGGATCCGATTGTTTTGCTGGGACAGTAGATGAGGTATTAGAGGAAAGGTCCAAGATGGGCATTGAGACAAGCTCCTTAGTAATGGATACCAGTACTGGCGGGGCCAGTCTGGGGCAATCAGTATCATCTTTGGCTTCTCCTGCCTGACCTTTAGGAATACCTTGGGGAGGAGAGGCAGAGGGGGAAAGGCAAATACTGATAGGTTTTTCCAGCTGAAAGATAGGGCGTCCACTTTCCATGCTTGTCTGTGATGAGTCCTTGTGCAGAATCTTTTTAGTTGGTAGTTGTGAGGGGAGGCAAATAGATTTATGTGCGAGCATCCCCATTTCCTTGTTATCATGCTGAAGACTTGTGGATCCAGCTGCCACTCGCAGGGATCCATGAGGTTTCTGCTTAGTTAGTCTGCCAAAGTATTTTTCCTTCCTGGCAGGAATTGGGACTGCAGATGTACTTGGTAAGTCAATGCTGTGTCCCACAAAGTCATGGCTAGTCTGCAAAGGGGGTAAGAATGTGTGCCCCCCTGCTTGTTTATATACCACATGACCGTGGTGTTGTCTGTCTTTATCAGTAGTTGTCCTGGATGAAGTAGGTCCTTGAAGGCTGTCAGGGCATTTTAAACAGCTAGCATCTCTTTTTGATTGATATGTAGATGCATTTGGTTTGAGGTCCATGTACCCTGAATACATCTTCCTGCCATGTGGGCCCCCAGGCATAATCTGATGCATCAGTTGTTAGTGTCTGCCTGGCTGGGGGTAATGTGAATGTCTGTCCCTTGTTTTGGTGACAAGCCTTTGCTCACCATCGAAACTCCTATTGTAGGCAGGGAATGAGAGTAATCATAGTTTCCAGGCTGTGGCAATGTTGCGTCCAAACACCTTTTAGGTACCACTGAAGTTTCCTCGTATGCAGTCTTGCATATGGAATTAGTAGGATGCAGGACTCTATGAAGCCCAAAGCCTGCAGAATTTTTCTTGCAGATAACTGGGCCTTTGTTGCTAACATTTTGAAATAGGTAGTCAGTTGTCTTTGTCTGGCGTGAGATATGCCATCTGGGCAGTTATATTTAAGCTTGCTCCCAGGAATATTATCTCTTGAGAGGGTACTAGTTTTGATTTCTTTTCGTTGACTGTGTACCCTAGGCATGTTAGAAGTCTTTTCACAAATGCCAGATGCTGTAGACGAATGTCCTTGTTCTCTGCTTGAATTAGACAGTCGTCCAAGTAAGGATATATTTGTATTCCTCTTTGTCTGCAGAATGCAATTACTGGTGCCAGGCACTTTGTAAAGACCCTGGGCGGAGTAGATAAGCCAAAGGGCAGTGCAGAGAATTGGTAATGCATTCAGCCAGCCTTGAATCTGAGGTATCTTCTGCATATTTGTCTGATTGGGACATGCAGGTATGCCTCTTTTAGGTCTAAAGTCACAAGCCAAGCGTTCCTGTCCAGCATGGGCAGAAGCTGCTGCAAAGTCAACATCTTGAATTTTGGTATATCCAGGAATGTGTTCAGAATAGATTGATCCAGTATTGGCCTTGTCCTTTCTGGGTACCAAGAACAGTCTTGAGTAAAATCCTTGTCCCTGCTCTTGCTCTGGTACTTGTTGAATGGCCCCCATGTCCATGAGGGATGAGACTTGTTTTTGTGCCTCTGCCCATTGATTTTCTGGCAGATCTGGCCAGCCATTTGCCTTTGGCAGGGTATGGAAATGGAACTTGTAGCCTTGTGACATGATATTTGGAACCCACTTGTCCTGGGTTATAATGTGCCAATTTTGAGAAAAAAGTGGTAATTTCCCCCCTAAGGGTGCTGCCAGGAGATAAGTGCTTGGTGCAGGCAGGGGGAAGTCATTGGGACTGTTTCCTGTATGGTTGGGATTTGTCTTCTCCAACTTTGGAGGTAGAAGCACCCCATTGATTTGACCTGTATGATCCTTGCGCCTGGGATCTGCCTCTAGGGCGTCTGGATCTGCCCCTTTGAGGTCTGTCTGACACAGGAAAGGACCAATTCTTTGTTGGCCAGTGTCTACTAAACCTAGGTGGCTGTACTTGTAAGAAATATTTGACCGTTTGCATAGATTTAGCTTTGTCCTCCATTTTCTTTAGCACCTCTTCTGCCTTAACACCAAACAAAGTACCATGCTGTAAAGGTGCATCTAATAATTTAACTTTGACATGATCACGCAGATTTTGTTCCGATAACCAAGCATGCCTCCTAATTACAGAGCCCATAACTGCGGCCCTGCAGGAGGCCTCCAAAGAATCAAAACCACATTGCAAAGTATGCTTTCCAACTTGGTCAGCTGCATGCAATAAATCCTGCATTTCCTTGTTTTCTGCACATTCGGAGTTTAACATTTTCTGTTTAAGCAATGCCATGAAATGCTGCGGATATCTGAACATATGAAACTGACAGTTGAAGGCCCTTATAGCCAAGGTAGCAGATGTGTAAACCTTTTTTCCCCATCTACTAAGTGCCCTAGAATCTCTGTCTGAGGGGGTAGGGTTTTTTGCAGCGGAAGCCTCAACTCCTTTGGGACCTTGAGAAATAGTTTCTGGGTCTGCAGCAGTGTTTTTAAAAAGGAATTTATGAGATTCAGGAACCCTGTACTATCTGTCAGACTTAACAGGAGCTGGAGGTAAGGAGTCAGGGGCAAAACTAGACTCCGAAAATGCATCATCTACAGTGTCTAACACAGGTGGAATGGGTAGTGGCCTGTGTTGAGGTAGTAAAAGGAAATCCCTGAGCCTCTTTTTAGATTCTGAAAAATCTTGGCTCTCCCAGTAGAAATGCTCCCTCATGGTATGCAAGGTTTCCCCAAAAGAATAGTCCTCTGGAGGAGAAGCTGAAGGTATAGATTCAGCAGCATCAGAATCCTCATTAGGGGGAAGAGAATATTCCTGATCAGAAGAGGAATTAGAAGAAATGGAAACCTGATCTGAAGATTCACAGTCAGTCTCTTGCCTAGGCCTCTTATCAGGAGGGGGATGGGAATCCCTGAACAATGTAATCAAGTCTTCGGCCATTCTGAGCATCTGTTTTTTGGGCATAGAGGCCTGACCACGTGGCTCTTGAGTTTGTTTCTTTGCTTTAGAAGGTGTTTAGTCTTTGCCTTTGAAGCTGAAGTCGGTTTAATATAAAGATATTTAGGTCTGAATACACCCTCAGAAGCCGGTGCCTGCTCAGCGGCTCCGGACCCATCTGAAGGAATAGTATCCGAGGCTCCAACACCTTGAGTTTCCAGCGGCATGACCGACTCCACATGGGAGTCGGTAGCAGCCTGTGACTCTAAAGTAGCGGGCGTCAGGGGCTGCGAAAGTGCCTCACTGAGAATAGGCGAGCCGGCGACAGGCTTAGGAGAAGATTCGTCGTCGGTTTTGGGCCAAGGTTGTCTCTCTCTCTCTCCTTTTCTTTGCGTTTTTTGTGAACTCCGGTAGTTGGATGGCTAACCGATGACGTTTCTGGATAATTAAACCGGCGTCCACAACAGTTTAAGGCAAAATCATACCAACGCTTAATAGCGCGTTGGTTAAATCTAGCACAAAACAGACAACTAGAAATGTTGTGATCAGGGCCTAGGCAAGGAATACAGTAAGAATGAAAATCCTTATGAGGTATTTGCTTTCCACAAGAAATACAATTATTTACTTTTTCTGACATCGGTCTAGAGCAAGAAAAAAGTTTCCCCAACGGGGTACTCAGCTTTATTAACGACTTCGGATCTGAAACTCGAACACGAAAATCTCAGGAGTCGGCTGACCGGCACTTGCAAACTGCTTCTGCTTCGGGCACCGCGCAGCAAGAAAGACTAAAGAAAATGGTGTCAGCCACATCTTTTAAACCCCTGATGACCTGACGTCAGGGAAGGAGCGACAGCAGCCGACGCAGGACCCAGGACTTTGGAATTCAGGCTGACTGAGGGCAACCTGCCGGCAGGATTACCCAAATGTAATGACTGCAACAGTGAAACACGAAGAACATCAGTGTACATCATTGACATAAGTAAAAATAAATCAATTAGATCATTCTTGTCGGGGACAATCAGTGGGTCGTATAAGTTGTTGTCTATGCCTAAAGAACGGCCTTCCGGTGGTATTTCTTAATGACTGTATATAGTTCTTCTCAGATTCGATTTCAGTTGTCGTATACCCCTGTTCTTTAGTCTACAAATTGTGTTGTTAATCGCTGTGGCACATTGAGTCTCGTCAATGTCGTGCCTGGAGACTCAAAAAAATTGGTTCTTAATCACACTGGAGAATGTACAAGGTGGAATGCATGCTACTACTACGATGTAACAGATTGTTTTTCAACAATCCTTACTAAATACACTGGTAGAACTGCTACCCACTTCATCTATGGAAATTCTCACATCAAGAAAGTCAATACTAGAGTTGGAACACTTCAATGAAAATCTTAGAAACTCAGTAGTTGTTTCAAGATTTTTATTTTTATTTTACATTTGTTGACCGGGATAGTCCGACTGGATGCATGTCCATTTTCAGCAGTGGCCTGGGGAGAAAAGCTCCAAGGGTAAGCAGATACAGCATTACATAATACCAGCATTACATATTACAAACAGAATACTTACAGAGATTACATAAGTAAGCAAGTTAAACAAGTTACACAGGTTACAGTTAATCCTGAGAGCAAGCCAGGATTAAATTAAATTACACAGTAAACTGGTTAACAGATTTTTACACATTCTAGAGAGAGTTAGCCAGGCTTGATACATTGACATAGCCAGTTAGGTGACAAATGTTGTTTGAGTCTAGTTTCAAATTGACCCAAGGTGGAAAGTAAGGTAATATCAGCTGGAAGAGAGTTCCAGGATCTACTTACAGAGTTTGCAAAGAGAGAATCACCGGCTGTGTTATTAATTTTGCTAGTCTGAATTAGTAGTTTGTTAGAGGATCGAAGCGGTCTAGGACTGTTATAGGGGGTGATAATATTTTTAAGTGCAGGAGTACTGTCCGGATTATAACGGATTTTATAGGCCATAATCAGTTGGTTATACTGGATTAGGCTAGGTAGTTCAAGCCACCCAAGCTGATTTAGATTGATGCAATGATGTGTCCTAAAAGGCAGCCCAGTAGCAAACCTGGCAATGTGGTTGTAGCAAATTGACAGTTTTTTAAGGACAGTCTTGCTTAAATTCGAGAGTAGAGGGGATGCATACAAAAGGGTTGAAAGAAAGTGAGAGCGAGCTATGGCAATTTTAGCTGGAGGGGTTAGGAAGGCTTTTATTCTGTAAAGTGACCCTAGTTTTTTATTGATGGTTTTGATAGTTTGGTTAACATGTAGGCCAAATTTTAGATCATTGTCTATGATGACACCTAATAGTTTTGTAGAGGGGTCAGGGGAGATTATTGTACCATCATTTGATTTTATGGTAAAGGTGAAAGCGGTAGACCTACGTGTTGGTGAAAGATGGGAGACAAAGGCCTGTAATTGTTCAAGAGTGCCATCCCATAGGAGGTACATGTCATCTACAAATCTCTTATATAACTTCAAGCAGGATGAAAAGGATTGTTGTTAAAAACAAATGCTGCTTCCCAATTTGCCAACACCAAATTGGCATAGGTGTTGGCACATGGGTGTCCATAGCTACACCTCATCTCTGCCAATAGATATTTTGCCCGAAAGTAAATATATTTTTTCTAATACCAGCTCTAAAAAGATAACAATGAAATCTACTTTATCAACATCAAAGGAACTATTCCAAATGAGAAACTCTTTGACAGAGCTAATTTCATACTTATTTGGGATGACAGTAAAGAGGCTGTTCGCATCCAAAGTGACCATGGTAAAGTAAATAAATCCATTCATAGTACTTGTAAAATCATAAAAAGCATGCAAAAAAATCTCTCATATCTTTAATAATCGTTGGTCCTTGAGCTAATATCTGCTTCAATTATCCATCCAAGGACAAAGAAATGGTCTCAGTAACCCATCCATTTCCTGCTACTATTGGTCGCGTCGGTGGATTGTCCAGTACCTTATGGATCTTAGGAAGGCCATTGATAACTGGAATTAAAGAATGTGCAACCAACTTATTATACAATACTGGAGATATTTTATGTAGTTCAAACAGAATGTAAAGCCGTTCCTTAACATTCAATATCAGTCTAGAAACATCCCGAGATATATTTACAAACGTAGCATCTTCACTAAGAAGCTGCAACATCTTACTTCAGATTCCATGACCACCACTCTTGTCAGCAGGTCTGATTACTGATCACTGTGTTGTAACAGACGTAGAGCTTCCCTTTCTCTAGGACTCAAATTATGAAAACAGTGTTTCCGCTTATTCAATATCTCAGATCTCTCTCTTTCACAGATCTGCATGAACATGTCAACAGTTAGATTATTCTGTGGTATAAACGTACTAGGCTTTTATAACATATCTGTGCTATTGGAGAAGGAACTGTTGCCAAAGAGTGACTTCAATGTATGGTTCCTGCAAAAGAACCTTAGCTCTAATATCACATCACTCAATCTCGATGGTGCAGATAGAACAAGTCAAATCTTTGTTAAGTACAGCATATTGACCCTCAGTTAATGCAAATGATGACAAATTGACAACAAGCATATTCACTGAGGTTGTCATCTGATGTTCGAGTATGTTTCGGAGGAAATACGTCTCTTCCTGGCTCCTCTGCTCTGTGATCTGTCCCTGTCCAACCGTTTTGGTAAAGACATCTTGAAGAGAAGTGTCTGAAAAACCGAAGAAGTTTAATCACCCAACCTAGGTCTGGCACCCATCATATCAAAAGATGTCTTATTGTGTTCTCTCACATTAGCAGGTCCAGTATTCATCGTACATTCCATATATATGGTATTATTAGACAGAGACTGTGTACTATTCGACTTCAAGATGTGACTCTAAAGTCGTCTCTTGATTACTCTGTATATCTGAAGTCTGATTCAGCAGGATTTACTTGATCGCCAATGTGTGTAAATAGCCCTGGGCCGTACAAAAATATGCCCTTTCTTAAAATCCTTAAAATCACATTTTAGTTTTTTGATCTCACTGACCTCTAACCTAGAATCATAAGCAGCCACATTAAGATAAACTTCATCTAGTCTGGATTTGTACTGAGGGTCTGTATAGCTCAATTCAATATCTTGTTGGGAGTCTCTCAAGGGCTGCCATAAAATCTTTTTCTATAGGACCAAAGTGCTCTAACAGCAGTCAAATATAGCTGAAACTTGTTTCAAAATTCAACATTTGCCATTTCTTAAGCAACTCCGGGTGTATACTGCCATAAGTGGGGATAAGCAACACACTCAAACCTCTTGGGATGACTTCATGATGCAGGCAAGCCTCCAAGAGGTGGTGTTGCCACTTAGTCTCTTCAACTCAGAGATGATTCTCCAGTGTCCCTTTATATACTCCTTTCCATTTTTTCAACTGGTGGGTTATTGGCTGAATAGCCACTAATGAAAAAAATGTATGTTAATAGTCAGCATGGGACATTATACTGATGAATTTTAAATGTGGGGATTTATCTTCTTGTACAATATTATGTTTTTTGTTATTTGATTGGATGACTGAACACTTATTATTGGCTGCATGGCTACCATTAACCTTCTGTTGGTAGCTGATGTATATAAATTGCAGCTTTTGGTTTGTTTTATTAGATCTGAAGGACTGTGAGTCCAAAAGTGCTTACCTGTTTTAATTTATCGTTGTTATTAAAGGAATTTACCCTCGACCTGGTGGATGCATGGAGTAGTTATTTTGTGTATATATGTAAGTACATATATGTACATTTATATACGCACTCACACAAGTATACAATATATAAGAATACCAGTATGTGAGTATCCACACTCATATGTATGCAATAACACAGGAGGGGGATACTGCGGCATACCCATACCTGGGGTGAGGGACTGCTTTTACAGTCCTGGTGCATGTAATAAACAGCTCACCTTAGTGACTCTGTACAACAGACTTCTGCACTTCTTGCACTCCGAATTTTATGAATTATAGGTTCTGTAGTGTAAACAACCAATAACCCAGTGAAAAGCTGAGTAAAATCCCCTAAATTAGTAAAACACCCAGCACGGCAGCACTAAGAGCCAATAAAAGACGTACCCCAGTCTCAGACACCAACAAACCAACCAATGAATAGTCCACAATACAGTTTAATAATAGATTAAGTGCTTTAATTTCACTACCTGAAACTTCATCAAAATAGCCAACATCAGACCATATTTATACTCTAGTGAAACAATTCATTGGCTAGAAACATTTTATAATGGCGTAACTTCATTTGTTGAGCACTAAAAGAGTGAGCTATTGGCTCTTAGTGCTGTCATGCTATGCGTTTTACCAATTCTGTAGTGTAAACACATTTTAACTAACTGACTGATGAGCAGGCTTATAACTTCTTAAGTGTGTGGAATTTTGGTACAAAATTTTTGTGTATCCTTTCAAGAGATCATTCTGTCCATCTTTTCTGTTCTGTTGTTGCAACTCTACTTGGAAAATGTGTTGCAGGCATTTTGGCAAATTACTTTCGGTAATCATGCTGCAGAAATTTCATATCGCAGTTCATGTGGTGGGCATCCACAGATGGTATGTTGGAAATTTAGCCTCAGAATGTTTAAGTCCAAAGGTTATGGGCATTTTCAAAAAAAGCTGTGCACTATCCATTTTAACTGTTTTGCATGGCTGTAACTTTTATGACGACGTGGAATGCTGACAGCAGTCATTTTAAGGACCTCTGTCAAAATGTTGTGTGATGTTGAACACTTCCTTTGTATAAGTCAGATCTTGCAGTTGTTTTTACAACTCATATTCTGAATCTTGAGTTGCACAATTTCAGAATCACAGTTCAGGCAACAGTTATCACACGTAGAATGCTAAAAGTCTGAGCTCAGTCTTCTGATTTTGTCTAAATTACAAGCATTTCTTGAAATGTAAGTTGTTAAATTATGTCTCACATTTTAACTACATGATTACTGTTAAATGTTATAACTTTTTTTATCAGGTGGAGCTTTGGTTACGTAGTTTTCAGGACAGTCACTTTAGGGGCACTTCTGCCTACCTATCAAGTTCTGCTGCACTAGTCACCTGTAAATATCTCACAATCATCATCACAAATCACATTCTCAATCAGAGCTGAACAAATCCAGTGTCAAAGTTCAGGCCTTTGCAGTCCACTGAGGTAATCTGAAAATTTGTACACAGAATGTTAAACTTTGACAGAGGTACAAGAAGTGGTTTTATACAAAATATACAAAAATGTTTTCTTTCATGCTTTAACAGTTTTCTAGTGACAGCCTTCCGAGTTCAGTTTCTCTGGGAAATGTTTTTAATTCTGCCCCACCACCACCCACTTCTTTTTGAATTTTTTTTTCTGTTTTCTCATATTTTTCTGTTAAATCATTGTGGAAACGGTCTGTAGAATCTTCTTCCACTGATTGTCACTGACAGCAGTTAAGAGAAAAAATGTCTGCCAATGGAATTCTGAAGGCCGAGAGAGAAAAGAAATCTGTGACAATGTGAGGTCTAGATGGGCTATTCTAATTTTCTCCCATGTAATAAAACACGTGATTCATATGTAAATAATCTTGACTACTCAGTCCTCTTTGTCCATTATATAACTATACATAGAGCATAGCGTGCTGCGCTAGCATTGTCGCCTCACAGTAAGACGTTGTCCTGTTCGATTCTCAGCTAGAACGTCTTCTGTGTGGAGACATACGTGAATGGGCGTACCTTCGTTGAAGGTTGTGCGTCAGGGCTGGCAACTCGGCACGTAAAAATCTACTGCCAATCATTAGTGGACCGGAGTTCCGCTGTGGCGACCCCTAACCGGAAAAAGCCGAAAGACACAACAACAGAGCATACCCACAAACAAAGAGAAAATCTCACCCCGGGTATCATTTCAGTGGCACTACTGGACAGAGGCACTGGAAAATAACGTTGGGCAGCATGTTGCTAGGGAATCTTTTGGGCTAGGCTTGTAAAGGCTTCAGGGCCATTAGCTTAGTAAACCAACATAAATGTGCTACATTCTCTGCATGGATCACTGTGCAGTGCTATTTAAAACAGATGGGATGATTACCAAAGCACTGTCCACTCAAAGAAGGAAGTCTACAGGCCCTAGCAGATGGTCATGCTAAATCTTACCCCACGTCTAGACTAGATATCCAGCTTAGTGTTTTTGTGGCTGAAGAACCACATAGCAGCTTCGGATACCTTGGGTAAAGACATTCCCAAAAAAGACTGTTGAGATGGCAGAATGCAGTTTAACTTGTCTCTGTAAGGACATATCACACTCTTCACAGCGAAATAAAATGCAGTTAGTTCAGCTAATGACGGGAATCCCCAGTTTCCCTGAGATAAATGGAAATAAACGGCAGCTCATTCCCATCTACCATTTCTGGTCATGTCAATATAACACCAGAGCCTCCTGTGCGTATCCAAAGAGGGCAGGGTTCCCAACATCTTTACTCTAGGGCTGTGGAAATAAGACCGGCATTTGAATGCACTCGGGTTAAAACAGAACTCAAAACCACCTTCAGCATGAAAGAAGGGTTAATCCTACACCTCACCCATCTCAAGGAAAGTTTAGGGAGAGACTGTGAACTGGACATTCATATTAAGTCCTTCAAGTAGGAAAGCCTTCTGGTCAAAGTAGCAACTACCAAAAACAAAAGAGGTTATGTACTCACTATTATGTTCCATCTGAGTTGTTGCTCTTCATTTGTTTTCAACCTGTGGGTACTTGGATCTGGCACAGATCCGACTTGGCCACCTTTCCAGCACCTGATCTTAGCTCCAAGCTCTTCTCCTATCCATAATGCTAGTTTCACTCCTCCCTTCAGATTGGGATGCTATGGTGGGCAGCAACCTAGATCTGATCCAAAATCTTATCCCATGACAAGGATCTCCCTAAGCAAGCAGAAGAGAACAAATGCATACCCATATGGTGACCATTCCTCTTCTGGCCAGACCACCACACAGCCTACATACGTCAGGGGGAAGGAGGGAGGGATGGCTGAAGACAAATTAAGAGCAACAACTCAGATGGAACATTATGGTGAGTACATAACTTCTTTATCTGAAGTTGTTGTCTTCATTTGCTTTTCACCCTGTGGGACAGAGTCCCCAGCTACTAAACACCTGGGAGGTCCTCATGGAAGGATATCCCTCAGCACAGTGGAGCCAAAGGATGCCCTGTTCCTGGATAAAATGTCCAGCTTGTAATGTGAGATGAAAGTATGTTAAGAAGCCCAAGTAGCCTCCAAACAAATAGCATCCAGAGAAACTCTGGACCAGAAAGCAGCAGCTGAAGTAGGCACAGATCTAGTGGAATGCGCCTTAATATGACCCAGCGGGGTTAAACCTCCACCGGAATATGCCAAGGAAATGCATTGGGAAATCCAACGGGCAATAGTGACCTTCGACACTGGTTTCCCTAAAAAGGGCTTGGAATAGGAAATAAAAAGTTGGTCAGACTTATGACATGATGTAATTGTCTGACCACATCCAACAAGAGTTCGTAATTCCCCTCATTTTGAAAATTTGGAAAGAAAACCAGAAGATTAATCACTTGATTAATATTGACTTCCGAAGCTGCTTTAGGGGGAAAGGATGGATTAGTATGAACGGGCACCCTGTGTTTATGAAATACCAAACAGGGAGGTTTGACTGACAATGCTTGAAGCTCCAAAACCCTTTTGGCAGATGTAACAGCAGCCAAGAAAAAAGTCTTCCAGGACAGAAACTGCAAGCTCAAATGGGGGTGAGACCAAAGCTTGCAGAACTAGTGTGAGATCCCAGGGAGACACTGGATCCTTAACCGGTGGCCAAAAGGAAGAAGGTGCCTTTCAAAAAGGTTTTACAAAGCTAAGAAAAAGCTAGAGAAGCCAAATTGTCACCTACATGAAAGTTAGATACAAGATGGATCTCAACCGTAAAAGAACTGGCACCTTGCTGAAAAATACTTGCTAAAAATTCTAAAACCACCTGAACAGGAGCAGTGAAGGGGTCTAGGTCACACTGAGAACTCCAAATAGAAAAACATTTCCACTTACTGGAATAAACCTTCCTAGTATAAGATTTGTGAGTCACTACCAAAATTATTTTGACCGGTGAGGACAACCCAGGAGTCCCATCATGGGAACTGGAGCAGCCAAGCCGTGAGCTTCAGACTGACCAGGTCTGGATGGGGAATCCCTGTGGGATGAAAGATGAGATCTGGAATCTGATCGAACGCGCAGGATGAGCACACAACATGAGACCACAGAGAGGGGAACCATACTTTGCAAGGCCAGAATGGGGCAATGAGGATGACAGAGTTCCCCAGCCTGCGAGCTTTCTGAAGAAATTTCGGTATTAGGGGCAGAGGAGGATATGCATACAGAAGACCAGAGGGCCAAGCATGAACCAGAACGTCTCTGGGGGCTTCCCCCAACAGGGGTTCTGAGTGAAAAACTCGGTGCACTTCCCATTGGAAGGAGAGGCGAAGAGATCACAGCAAGGCTGGCCCCACTTAGAAAGACCTGTTTCGCTACCTCGTAAGGCATCAGGATAGACCTGCTGAGCCTGTCAGCTAGAATGCTGGACCTCCCCGGAATGTGCGTTGCCACCAGAATTCGGCCGCTGATCGGCCACTCCCACACTCTAATGGCCTCTTGACACAGGGGATAAGACCTGCCCCCCCCCCTTCTTGATGTACCAGACCACATACATATTTGTCTGCCTGGATAGCAATCATCCCTAGAGTAAGATGGGCATAGAGAGCTTGCAACACTAGGAGCACCACCCTCATCTCCTGGAAGTTGCTATGCAACTGAGTCTCGTATGAGGACCACGTACCTTGGACTGTCTTTCCCAAGCTGTGCCCCCCCACCCTAGCAGGGAGGCATCCGTGGTCACCATGGCCAAAGGGGGAGGCAGAAGAAAAGACTGCCCTGGAGAATATCCGGGGAATGAATCCACCACAGAAGAGAGTCCCTGCACACCAGAAATACTCGAATAGGGTAAGACAATGTAAAATAGAAAAGTTGTGTAAAAGCTTACCATAACCATAGATGTCCTTCTCTTCCATGTTGCAGCATTCCACATGTGGGTTTACTCCTCTTGCTTCGCATACATCTGGCCAGTATGCAAAAGTTTCAGTCCCTATATGGTGCATGGGACGTCTGACGTAGATCAAAGTACGTGAGCCATAAAAGTGATGTCCACTTCAGAGAGAAGCAGATAACGGCAGAGTCTTCCCGTCCTTCTCGCTCTGGACAAGTGTGTCAAGTACCAGCTTTCCAAAGAGGGTGGAACTGCCATACGGGGCATTAGCAAAGAACACTTTAAAGGGTTCCAAGAATGCACAGAGTCAAAGCCAGGTGGACTGCACGCCCCCCGCTCCAGAGGGAGAGGGTCTGGCAAGACTCTCACCTGTACATGACTGCAGATAAATTTCCACAACATCCTGTCCCCTCCACTTCTGAAAGGCTGCAGGTGGATCGGGAAAAAGAGGTCACCGATACTGGCCTGGAGGGTTGGTGAGGTGAAGCCAGGGCCGGCGAACGATCTGAAGCTCCTCCAACTCCAGGGAGAAGTCAGGGGAACAGAGCCAAGGAAGACTCCGGTCGCAGGGTCGAGTGGACCTTGGCCAGTGAACCAGCTAAGGCCAATCTATCAGGGGATTGTTTCTCTGACTTGTTCCTGTGTTCATGCTTGTCCCTGTCCCCAGACCTCTTAGCAGGAGGTTGAGCCCCAGAGGCCGAACAGAAGCAGCAGAAGTAGTCATTGTTGTTGAGGATGCCTGGGCCCTAGTGGTAGGAGGGGCAAGAAGGCCTTTTAAAATTAGCTTGTTCCTCCTGTCCATCAATGCGTAGGGGTTGAAGCCCACGCAGCTGAAATAGGAGGACTGAAGATGGGAAAACCCTAAGCATACCACGCATAGAGTGTGGCTTTCAGCTGGGGAGAGCTTATAGCCACACTCCGTGCACTTACGAAAGCCTGGTTTGGGGTTCTCCAACACAGTCGCAGCAAAGAGGCCCAACCAGAACACACATGTGCGAGCACACACATACACTCCAATCAGAAAGAAGGGTTTTTTTTGTTTTGTTTTTTTTTTACCAATGAACAGTGCAAGGGAGGGGAAGATAAAGATAGAAAAGAGAAATTTAAGTAAAAGGAAGATAGAAACTCACAAAAAATTAAGTCACGTACCCAAACGAAGCTCAGAGCAGTGGATCACGATGCTTATGCTAGCGCAGCAAGCGAGATCTGAAGGGAGGAGGGAGACAGGGGCATTATGGGTAGGGGAGGAGCATGAAGCTCGGATCAGATGCTGGAAAGGCGGCAGAGTCAAATTCGTGCCAGATCAGAGTAACCCACAGGTTGAGGAGCAAATGAAGACAACAACTTCAGATCTGCTATTTTCCAAGACAAGAATGTAAGAAGAGCTGATGCTTCAGGTTTTGAAAACATCCAAGATAAACAGAGTCACGGACCAAAGGGAAACAGAAACCTCCCTCTGGTGAACAGAAATGTAAAGACCCCTTTTAAGGAAAGTACAGTTGTGTACATTTATCAAAAATGTAGATGTTAGAGTGTATTCACTGTTGCAGTCATCACCTGTGGGTTATTCCTGCTGTAGTTGCCCCCGGCTAGCCCGAATACCAGAGTCAATATTTTTCTGCGTCGGCTGCAGTCGCCTCTAGTCTGATGTCAGGTCATCAGTGTTATAAAGCAAGGCAGCCAACGCCATTATCAATTTTTCTTGCCCTAACCCATCAGAAGCACAAGGAAATAAGGTAAAGTGGTCTTTGTGGCTAAAAGCCACCGTGGGAAGCTTATGTCCCCATAGGGAAAGAGGATATAAGGGGGGATGGAGGGAGGGAAACCAGGTCTGCAAAAGTGAATACACTCGAAAATCTACATTTATGTTAAGTGTACACAACTTTACTATTTTCTTCCTGTTTCATTGTTGCAGTCATCACCTGTGGGAGGATTCCCAAAGCTGAGGAGAGGGTTGGAAGGATAGGTTAGAGCCCTAGGCATAGGTCAGCAAGCCCTGCAGAACTGCAGAGACAAACCCTGCCCTAGACTTAGAGAAAAGAGGTAAGTGGTAATGCTTTGTAAAGGTATGGACAGCGGTCCAGGTGGCAGCTTCCAAGATGTCCCTGGTGGGGACTCCACTGAGGAATGCTGTGGAAGTGGAGGGTGCCCTAGTGGAATGGGTACGAATAAACTTAGTGGGTGATTTCCTATGTAGTCTATAGCAGAAATGGATACAGTGTGATATCCATTTGGAAATGGTTTGCTTGGAAATGGGCTTCCCCCTGTGCCCCTGAGGCAAAGCTGACAAGAAGCTGATCTGTTTTTCTTTTTTTTTTTAAAACAATTTTATTGTTTTTAGTTAAAACAAGATTATAAACAATTACATAAATTTCACGAAAAAAATGTAATTACAGATGTTATAACATATAAAACTCAAATAACTCTAGAGAGTAACTGATAAACTAAAGTATTTACGAAGACATCAATTAATCTTTACGCAAGATGTAGTACATTGACCATTTTAACAGTGTTTCACAAACAGATGAAAAACAGAAGATGAAGTTACTCATTGTAAGTTATTAATCTTTTTTCAACAAATTCTGAAAATTTACCCAGATATAGTATGGTTTATAGGTTGGTACTAGGCTATTGGCCCTAGGGCCTATACAAGTCTATCTATAACCATTCTCTGGCTATTTCTTCCCACCCTATTTAATTCCCAGGACCCCTGTCTAGCAGGGCGACTGACGTGATCCCCGGGGTGAATTTCCTTTCTCCCATCCAATCGTCAAGGTTCCTTTTGAAGAGGGCCAAGGAGGCGCTCTGCTTGACATGTATGGGCAGTCCATTCCAGAGTCTGGGGAGTCTCTGGGTCAGGAACCTATCCCTCCAGCATGTTTTGTTTATTGTGATGACAAGGTTTAGATCCCTGGAGTGTGTGGCTCTGAGGGATTGGGATTTCTTTAAGTGTAGCATGTCCAACAGCTCTGGGTTTGACATGGCCTTGTATGTTAAGCAGAGATTGCCTCGGAGTAGACGATATGCGACAGAGTATAGCTGGAGTTTTTTAAGGCAGTCAGCATAGGGCATCTGCTTTAGGCCTGTGATTCTTTTAGTGAGGTATTTCTGCAGCCTTTCCAGTTGTTGCAGACGTCTTGAGAGGTACATATCAAACGGGGTGCTGTATTCTACAATGGCTCTAATGAGGGATGAGTACAGTGGGACAATGACCTCCTTTTTTCTGGATGAAAAGCCCTTAGTGATGAGGTGTGCCCCATAGGATTTCCTGACTGTTGTGGTGATGTGGTTATTGAAGATGAGACCACTGTCCGCCTGTGTCCCCAAGTCTGTTATGCATGAGTCTTTCTAGTTGTTCTAGAAATTATAGCTTTGAGTTATAGGTGACAAATTTCTTTTAACATGTTCTTGAACTCAGTGAAAGTAGGGGAGGATTCAGATATCCAATTTTTTGTAACGCACTTTCTAGCCACAGCAAGTATTGCCTAGAGTAAATGATATTTTATTTTTTAACACTGTGTGATATAAGTGTGTTAAATAGTACTAGAGACCTGTTGAGCGTAAAATTATGCGAATAGAGCCTGTATTCACGCTTTCCCAAAATACTCATAGTAGGGCAATCATAGAACACGTCAGCCCAATCTATATTTATGTCGGACTTGCATTTATCACAGATGTTCTGTTTTCTATTGATTTTATTAGTTGAGGTGTGTAAAAAGATCTGTACATAAATCTCCAGGTGTACAGTTTCCATTTAAGTGACAACGTTGGTTTTCCTGCAGATTCCAGTATGTTTACTCCATCCTGATCACAGGGAAGTTCATTGTTAATTGTGTAGAAATAATTCCAATAGCTTTCTGGGCAGCTATATGTTTAGTCTCTTACGATTCTGAATATAAAAGAACGTTTGCCTGAATGAGTTTGAATATGTTGTAGGATTAACTGAAACTAGTGTAGTAGTGCACTAGTATCATGTCTGGTTGTTGGTGAGATCAAATTTATTTTATAGTCTATAAATAATCTAAGGGTTTGTATTATCTAGCCATGAGGACTTGTCCAGCTGAAATTACTGTATTACTTGGTCTACACTTTTGTTTTACTGTCTGAAGTCAATTGAAACCAGAACTTAAGTTAATTTTGTTTCAGTAATATGACTATTTAAATCTGATGCTAAAGATTCTTGCGTAAAGGCTATAGGGAAAAGTAGAAAAAAAAACATTCTTTATAATCTAAGGTGTTCATATATGAAGTCTCTAAAATTTGTTAGAATATTATAAATGTAGCTGGTTGAGTGCTTGGGTGTTGTATGCATTTTAAAGTAATCGTTTAGTATCCATAGTACTGGATTGTTTATTATTTCTAGCTTATAAGTTAAAGGTTTCATTATTAGTTGCATAGCTGTTGCTTCCCAATAAACCTTCCATTTAGCGGAGTATGAAGTTGTATAATTTTTCTAAATTATAGAAGAACTTTAATACAAGTTTAAATCTGGAAATGCTATTCCCCCTTTGCTCCAACTACTGAGATGTAGTTTAAGGGCAATTCTTGGTTTTTGGAAGACCAAAAGAAATTTAATATCAGAGAATTTAACTTACTGGTAATTTTTTTGGTTGGAAGTATTAAAATGGATTGAATACTATATAGGAACTTATGAAGGATTATCATTTTAATGATTGTTAATCTTTCTTCTGTTGTAAGTAAAATGAGTTCCACTTCAGTAATAAAGTTTGAATGTTTGAACCCAGCCACTTGGGATGCACAAGCCAGTGCATTTCTTTGTGCCGGTCCCAAGCCCGGATAAATGGGGAGGGTTGCGTCAGGAAGGGCATCCGGTGTAAAAATTCTGCCACATAACTTATGGCGTGAAAATTTCATATTTCCATACCGGATCGGTCGAGGCCCAGGTTAACAACGACCGCCACCAGTACTGTTAGCCAACAGGGTGCTGGCGGAAATTGGGCTACTGTTGGCCGAAGGAAAAGAGGAGGGCGAAGGCATGCCCAAAGGCAGGAAGAGAGGAGGAAGGTTAGGAGTATAGCAGTGAGGGTAGGAACTTTGAATGTTGGCAGTATGACTGGTATAGGAAGAGAGCTAGCTGATATGATGGAGAGAAGGAAGGTTGATATATTGTGCGTGCAAGAGACCAGATGGAAGGGAAGTAAGGCCAGGTGTTTAGGAAACGGGTTCAAATTGTTCTATCATGGTGTGGATGGCAGGAGAAATGGGGTAGGGGTTATACTAAAGGAACAATATGCCAAGAGTGTTTTAGACATGAAGAGAGTGTCTGACAGAGTGATGTTTATGAAGATCGAAATTGATGGTGTAATGATGAATGTTGTTAGTGCATATGCTCCACAAGTTGGGTGTGCGATGGATGAGAAAGAGAAATTTTGGAGCGAGTTGGATGAAGTTGTGGTGAGTGTACCCAAGGGTGAGAGACTAGTGATTGGAGCGGACTTTAATGGGCATGTTGGTTAAGTGAACAGAGGGGATGAGGAAGTGATGGGTAGGTATGGTGTTAAGGAGAGGAATGCAGAAGATCAGATGACTGTGGATTTTGCGAAAATGATGGACATGGCTGTGGTGAATACGTATTTTAAGAAGAGGGAGGAGCATAGGGTGACATACAAGAGTGGAAGAAGATGCACACAGGTAGATTATATCCTATGTAGGAGGGCCAGTCTGAAGGAGATTGGAGACTGTAAAGTGGTGGCAGGGGAAAGTGTAGTTAAGCAGCATAGAATGGTGGTCTGTAGGATGACGTTGGTGATCAAGAAGTGGAGGAGGAGGAGTGTGAAAGCAGTGCCAAGGATTAAATGGTGGAAGTTAAAAAAGGGTGATTGTGAAGTGGAGTTTAGGGAAGAGTTAAGACAGGCACTGGGAGGCAGTGGAGAGTTACCGAATAGCTGGGTAACTACAGCAGAACTAGTAAGAGAGACTGCTAGAAAGGTGCTTGGTGTGACATCTGGACAGAGGAAGGAGGACAAGGAGACCTGGTGGTGGAATGAGGAAGTACAGGAGAGTATACAGAGGAAGAGGCTGGCGAAGAAGAAGTGGGATTGTCAAAGAGATGATGAAAGTAGGCGCATGGCAAAGAGAGAGGTGGCGAAAGCTAAGGATATGACGTATGGAGAGTTGTATGAGAGATTGGACACTAAAGAGGGAGAAAAGGACCTGTACCGATTGGCTAGACAGAGGGACAGAGCTGGGAAAGATGTGCAACAAGTAAGGGTGATAAAGGATATTGAGGGAAAGGTACTCAAAAGAGAGGAGAGTGTGTTGAGTAGATGGAGAGAGTATTATGAGAGGCTGATGAATGAAGAGAATGAGAGAGAGAGAGAGAGAGAGAGAGAAGGTTGGATGATGTGGGGATAGTGAACCAGGAGGAGAAACAGATTAGCAAAGAGGAAGTAAGGACAGCTATGAAGAGGATGAAGAATGAAAAGGCTGTTGGCCCAGACGACATCCCAATGGAACCATGAAGGTGCTTAGGAGAAATGGCAGTGGAATTTTTAACTAGATTGTTTAATGAAATTTTGGAAAGTCAAAGGATGCCTGAGGAGTGGAGAAAGTGTTTTGGTACTTATCTTTAAGAATAAGGGTGATGTGCAAAGCTGCAGTAACTACAGAGGGATAAGATTGATCAGTCACAGCTTGAAGTTATGGGAGAGAGCAGTAGAAGCTAGGTTAAGAAGGGAGGTGATGATTAGTGATCAGCAGTATGGTTTCATGCCAAGAAAGAGCACTACAGATGCGTTGTTTGCTCTGAGAGTGTTATTGGAGAAATACAGAGAAGGTCAGAAGGAGTTGCATTGTGTCTTTGTAAACTTGGAGAAAGCATATGACAGGGTGCCTAGAGAAGAGTTGTGGTACTGTATGAGGAAGTCGGGAGTGGCAGAGAAGTATGTAAGAGTGGTACAGGATATGTACGAGGGTAGTGTGACAGTGGTGAGGACTGCAGTGGGAGTGACAGATCCGCTTAAGGTGGAGGTGGGATTACATCAAGGATCAGCTCTGATTCCTTTCTTATTTGCAGTGGTGATGGACAGGTTGACAGATGAGATCAGACAGGAGGCCCCGTGGACTATGATGTTTACAGATGACATTGGGATCTGTAGTGAGAGTAGGAATCAGGTTGAGGAGACTCTGGAGAGGTGGAGATATGCTCTAGAGAGCAGAGGAATGAAGGTCAGCAGGACTAAGACAGAATATGCGTGTGTAAATGACAGGGAGGGTAGAAGAATGGCGAGGATGCAGGGAGTAGAGTTGGTAAAGGTGTACGAGTTTAAGTACTTGGGATCAACAGTTCAGAGCAATGGTGAATGTGGAAGAGAGGTGAAGAAGAGAGTACAGGCAGGGTGGAATGGGTGGAGAAGAGTGTCAGGAGTGATTTGTGACAGACGGGTACCAGTAAGAGTGAACGGGAAGGTCTAGAAGACAGTAGCAAGACTAGTTATGTTACATGGCTTGGAGACAGTGGCACTGACAAAAAGGCAGGAGTCAGAGCTGGATGTGGCAGAGTTAAAGATGTTAAATTCTGCACTCGGTGCGACTAGGATGGATATGATTAGGAATCAGTATATTAGAGGGTCAGCTCATGTTGGACAGTTTGGAGACAAAGCAAGAGAGACGAGACTGCGTAGGTTTGGACATGTGCTGAGGAGGGATGATGGGTATATTGGGAAAAAGATGCTAAGGATGGAGCTGCCAGGTAAGACGAAAAGAGGAAGGCCTAAGATAAGGTTTATGTATGTGGTGAGAGAGGACATGCAGACGGTTGGTGTGACACAGCAAGATGCAGAGAATAGGAAGAAATGGAAAGAGATGGTCCGCTGTGGCGACCCCTAACGGGAAAAGCCGAAAGATGATGAATAAAGTTTGAATGTTTTCATAACACCTTTCATAATTTAATTGATTTTGTCTTTAGCAAGTATGATGCCTAGGTATGTAATTTGATCTGTATTAGAATTATATTTATTATTATCAATAGCTCTCTTATTTTTTTTCGTGTATAAGATTTTTATGTGGAGCTGCCATTCACGGAGGTCCAGCAAGTTTCTGCTTAGGTGGTCTGCCAGGGCGGTGTTGACCCATGGTAGGTATTGGGTGTAGACCCATGTCAGCCAAAGGTTCATGGCTAGCCTGCACAGATGGTAAGATTGGGTCCCTCCTTGTTTGTTGATGTACCACATTACTGTGGTGTCTGTTTTTATACAAAGAACCCCTGGCCTGAGATGGGGTTTGAAGGATGCCAGAGCCTTTTGTGCTGTCATCACTTCTTTCTGACTGATGTGTAAGGGAAGGTGCTGGGCATCCTAAAGACCCTGGGTGCACCTGCCTGCTAGGTGAGTGCCCCAAGCAATGTCTGAGGCATTGGTGGTGATGGTCTGGCCGGTAAGGTGGAGGATGAAGGGAAGACCCTTGTTCTTGGCACAGGCCTCCCACCAGAGAAAAGTACGGTTCCGTACCTACCATAAATGTAAATGTTCGAGTGTTCACCCTGCTGCAGTCATCACACTTGGGTTATCCTGCCATCAGGCGGTCCCGCAGTCGGCCAGAGTTCCAAAGTCTTGGTCCGGCGTTGGTTGCTGTTGCTTCTTCCCCGACGTCAGTGTGCCAGGGATATATTAGAGGCATCCGACGCCATTTTCGTCAGTTTTTTTTTGCCCCAGATGTCAGGTGCCCCCCAATAGGAGGTCACTACGTATTGCCAATAAAACATGTAAAGAACATACAAAGCATACCTTCAGCTATAAGCAAATACACCAAAAAGGTTGTAGCAGATAGAAAGGCATAGAAAAGGTTCAGCTAGGTCAGAGGGGATGGAGGGAGGGTAACCTGGACTGCAGCAGGGTGAACACTCGAACATCTACATTTATGGTAGGTACAAAACTGTACTATGTTCATCGTGTTACCCTGCTGCAGTCATCACACTTGGGTTGAATCCCAAAGCTAAGGATGGGTGGTGGTGTTAAACAGGGTTTGAAGAAGCTTGTAGGCCCTGCAGAAAGTACAGTTTTGTACCTACCATAAATGTAGATGTTCGAGTGCTCATACAGCTGCAGTCATCACACTTGGGTTATCCTGCCGTCAGGCGGGTCCTCGGTTGGCCGAATTCCAAAGTCTAGGTCTGGCGTCGGTTGTCGTTGCTTCTTCCCTGACGTCAGTGCGGCAGGGGTATAAAAGAGGCAGCCGACGCCATTTTCTTCAGTTTTTCTTGCCCCAGATGTCAGGTGCCCCCAGAAAGGAAGGCAAAACATGATATTATGCAAACATACAAAGTAGATAAATCAAAACAGTACTTGCAAGCAAATACACCATAAAGGAATACCCCAAAAAGGTTGTATGTTAAAGGTGTTTTGTCATAAGCCCTGTCCTAACAGGGGATGAAGGGAGGGTAACCTGGACTGCAACTGTATGAGCACTCTAACATCTACATTTATGGTAGGTACAAAACTGCACTATGTTCATCGTGCGTACAGCAGCAGTCATCACACTTGGGTAGAATCCCAAAGCTAAATAAGGGTGGCAGGTACTAAGCGGAATTAGGAGGAGTTAGAATGCCCTGCAGGACTGCTGTGGCAAAGCCTGCTCTAGATTTTGAGTATAGAGGAAGGTGGTAGTGCTTGGAGAAAGTGTGCACTGAACTCCAAGTAGCTGCTTCCAAAATGTCTTTGGTAGGGACCCCCCTGAGGAAAGCTGCAGAGGTAGCTGTAGCCCTGGTGGAGTGGGATCTGATGTATACAGGCACTGATTTTCCATGAAATGAATAACAAAAGCGTATGCAGTGGGCTATCCATTTTGAAATAGTCTGTTTGGAAACAGCCTTTCCTTGAGCACCTGTAGCATAGGACACAAAGAGCTGCTCAGATTTCCAGAATGACTTTGTACTGTCCAAGTAATAACGAAGTTGCCTGTGAATGTCCAAGGAATGTAGTAGCCTCTCTCCTTTGTTCTGTGGATTTGGATAAAAGGTAGGTAAATGAATAGTCTGATTCAAAGCTACACTGGATACTACCTTTGGCATGAAGGTAGGGTTGGTTCGTAAGGAAACCCTGTCCTGATGGAAAATGATGAATGGTTGCACAGCCATGAGGGCCTGTAGCGCCGAAACCCTGCGTGATGAGGTAATAGCCAGAAGGAAGGCTGTTTTCCACGACAAGTATTGTAGCTCTGTTGAAGAAGCCGGCTCAAAAGGAGGCAGGGTCAGATTTTCCAATACGAAGTTGAGGTCCCAAGCTGGGGCTGGTGGTTTCCGTGGGGGTTTTATATTTTTTGCCCCTCTGAGGAACCGCCTTAATAGAGGATGTGAGAATAAAGGAGGATCTGTATTGTATTGTGCTGAAATGGCTGAAGCGTGGATCTTGATGGAGGTGAAGGAAAGGCCACTGTTTAACATCTCAGCTAGGTACTGTAAAATTTGAGGTATATTTATTACCCAAGGATTCTGGCCCTTTTCTTGATTCCAGGAACAAAATCGTTTCCATTTGGCGGAGTAGGTTTTTCTAGTAGAGGGTCTCCTGGCCTCCAAGATGACATCCTGCACCTCCTTGGAGAGGAGAGTCTGTTGGGAAATTAAGGTATTCTCCATGCAGCTTGATTTAAGGTTTTGAGCTGGCTGTGAAGGGTTTTGTAGTTGTGCTGGGACAACAGAAGAGGAACTAGAGGTAGGATCCATGGTGGTGAGTGTGACGGGCTCTTTAGGAGAGGATACCAGTACTGTCGTGGCCAGTCTGGAGCAATGAGAATCATTTGTGGCCTCTCTGCTCTGGTTTTTAATAGAACTTTGGTCAGTAGAGGTAGAGGTGGGAAGGCATAGACTGTCAATGTTGTCCAATTGAAAGAGAGTGCAACTACTTTCCAGGCCTGTGGATGATAGGTCCTTAAACAGAATTTCTCCAACTGGTAATTTCTGTGGGTAGCAAATAGATCTATGTCTGGCTGTCCCCATGCCAGAGTTATCTTTGAGAATACTTGAGGATGCACCTTCCATTCGTGTGGGTCTGTCATTTTTTCTGCTTAAGTTGTCTGCCAGTGTGTTTTCCTTCCCTGGCAGGAATTGTGCCTGTAGTTGAATTTGTAATTCCAGTGCTGTGTTCCACAGGGTCATAGCTTGCCTGCACAGGGGTATGAATGAGCCCCCCCCCCCCTGTTTGTTTATGTACCACATGACTGTGGTGTTGTCTGTCCTTATTAATAGCTGACCTGGATGCAGTAGGTCTTTGAAGGTCATAAGAGCATTTTGCACGGCTAGCATCTCCTTTTGGTTGATGTGTAGGTGCTTCTCTTTTTGGGACCATTTTCCCCTGAATGCACTGATCTGCCATGTGTGCTCCCCAGGCGTAGTCTGAGGCGTCTGCTGTGATGATTTGAGTTGCTTGAGGTAGACAGAAAGGGAGACCTGTGTTTCTTTGGCATGCTTGAGCCCACCACAAAAATTCCTTTTGAAGGCATGGAATGAGTGGTATAATTGTTTCCAAGCTGTGGCTGTGTTGAGACCATAAGTTTTTTAGGTACCATTGTAGTTTCCTCATATGCAGCTTTGCACATGGTATTAGTAGGATGCAAGATGCCATGAACCCCAGAGCCTGCAGAACTTTCCTTGCAGTTAGTCTGGTTAAAGTTGCCATTTTGTTGAAGTATTGAGACAGTTGCCCTTGTTTGTCTGGCGTGAGGTAGGCCATCTGGGTTGTATTTTAAGCTGGCACCCAGGAAAATTATCTGTTGAGAAGGTATTAGTTTTGATTTCTTTTTGTTCACTGTGTAACCCAGGTAGTTTTATAGTTTTATTACAAATGCCAGATGCTGCAATAGAATGTCCTTGCTGTCCGCTTGGATCAGGCAGTCGTCCAGATATGGGTAGATTTGTATTCCTTGTTGTCTGCAGAAGGCAATTACTGATGCCAGGCATTTCGTAAACACTCTGGGCGCAGTAGATAAGCCAAAGGGCAATGCAGAGAATTGGTAATGGGTTGAACCTGCAAGAAATCTGAGGTATCTTCTGCAATCTTGTCTGATAGGGACATGCAGGTATGCCTCCTTGAGGTCCAACGTTACCAGCCAAGACTCCTTGCGCCCAGCATGGGAATAAGCTGCTGTAATGTGAGCATCTTGAATTTTGGCACCTCTAGATATGTGTTTAGAATAGATAGGTCTAAGATGGGTCTCCAATCTTTGTCCTTCCTTGGTACCAGAAATAGTCTTGAATAAAAACCTTGACCTTGTTCTTTTGCAGGTACCTCTTGAATTGCTTTCATATCCATGAGAGCAGAAATTTGTCTTTGTGCCTCTGCCCTTTGATTTTGTGGCAGGTTTGGCATGCCTCTCATTTTTGGAAGGGTGTGAAAGTGGAACCTGTAGCCTCTGTCTATAACATCCAGAATCCATTTGTCTTTTGTAACAATGTGCCAGTTTTTTGAAAATAAGGCCAGTTTTCCGCCCAAAGGTGCTGCCATTATAGCTTTGTTTGGCAGGCATAGGGGGAAGTCATTGTGTCTGTTTTCTAAATGACTGTGGTCTATCTTCTCCACCTCTTGGGGTTGGTACTTGCCACCGTCTAGCTCTGTAAGATCCTTGAGGTTGTCCTCTACCCCTTGGGTGTCTGTATCTGCCCCATTTGGGGTCTGTCCATGGCTGGAAAGGACCAATTTTTTGAAGGCCAGTTTCTGCTGAAGAGTGGAGGTTGCACCTGCAAGAAATCTTTAACTGTTTGCATAGATTTCGCTTTTTCCTCCATATTCTTTAGTACCTCCTCAGCTTTAATACCGAACAATACATCTTTTTGAAGTGGTGCATCTAATAACTTTGCTTTGACATGATCTGGTAAGGTTTGCTCTTTGAGCCAAGCATGTCTACGTATGACAGACCCCGTGACAGCAGCTCTACATGAGGCCTCTAAAGCATCAAAACCACACTGCAAGGTATGTTTCCCCACTTGTTCTGCTCCATGCAACAAATCCTGCAACTCTTTCAAATCTGGTTGATCTGTTTGTGTCATTTTGCTTTTCAGCTGAGATAACAAGAACTGTTGGTACTTTAACATATGAAATTGACAGTTTAATGCCCTCATGGTTAAAGTGGCTGAAGTATACACCTTTTTCCCCCACCTTTCTAATGCTCTGGAATCTCTCGCCGAAGGTAAAGGGTTTTTAGCAGTAGAGGCCTTAATCCCCTTGGGACCCTGTGAAATTGTTTCTGGGTCAGCAGTATGGCTTTTATAAAGGAACTGGTGAGAATCAGGAACCCTGTAATATCTGTCTGGTTTAACAGGGGCTGGAGGTAGAGAGTCTGGATTAGGACTGGCTTCTGCGTACACATCATCCAAAATATCTAAAACAGGAGGGATAGCCACGGGCCTACGCTGGGGGAGCAGTAGAAATTCCCTGAGCCTTTTCTTGGAATGAGTAATCTTGGCCTTCCCAGTGGAAGTGCTCTCTCAATGTATGCAGGGTTTCCCCAAAAGAGTAGTCCTCAGGGGGGGAGACCGAGGGAATAGACTCCTCAGCATCAGAGTCTTCAAAAGGAGAATAGGCGTAATCCTGGTCCTCAGAATGGTCTGAGGTAATAGAAGCCTGGTCTGCGGGAAGGATAGTCTTCCTCCAACCTGGGTCTTTCGTCTGAGGGGGGTTGAGAACCCCTGATGAGAGTTATCAAATCCTCAGCCATTTTAAGCATCTGTTTTTTAGGCATGGGCCCTTGAGAGGAGGTCTGAGGACCCTGTTTTTTAGTTTTCAATGCAGCTTTAGATTTAGTGAAGGATTTAATAGAGAAGGTGGTAGGCCTGAAGACGCCTTCAGAAATGGCAGGCCTCGCTAAATTTTCGGTTTCCCCGCCAAGAGTGGCGTCAGTATCTGCAGTGGGAATGGGGACCGTGGAACCTACGACCTCGGGTACTGAAGTCACCAGTAAAATAGTTTCATCGGTAGTCAGGGGCTGCATAGGCACCTCGCTGAGAACCGGAGAACCGGTAGTCGGCCTAAGCATGGTCTCAGTACTCGGTGCAGGCCTCAGATGCCGGTCCTTATCTTTGCGTCTTTTACCTAAAACTGGCGTCGGTGTATCCGAAGACATGATATAATTACATTTTTTGCCAAAATAATGAAGGGCGAACTCCGCCCGGTGCTTAATAGTGCGCTTGTTAAACCTAGCACAAAAATGGCAGGCCGAGACGTCGTGGTCTGGCCCTAAGCAAGGTATACAGAAAGAGTGAAAATCCTTATGCGGTATTTGCTTCCCACAAGAAATGCAATTATTAACTTTGTCTGACATCGGTCTGAGGCAAGAAAAGTTTCCCCAACGGGGTACTTAGCTTTAAAGAAGACTTCGGCTGAAATACTATTTGTAAATCTCAGGAGCTGGCCGACCGGCACTTGCGAACTGCTTCTGCTTCGGGCACCGCGTGGCAAGAAAGACTGAAGAAAATGGCGTTGGCTGCCTCTTTTATACCCCTGCCGCACTGACGTCAGGGAAGAAGCGACGACAACCGACGCCGGACCTAGACTTTGGAATTCGGCCAACTGAGGACCCGCCTGACGGCAGGATAACCAAAGTGTGATGACTGCAGCTGTATGCACGATGAACATCTGCAGTGGCAAAGCCAGCTCTAGTCTTAAGAGTATAGAGGTAAGTGATAGTGTTTGATGAAGGTGTGCACTGAACTCCAAAGTTGCAGCTTCCAGAATATCCTTAGTTGGGACCCCCCTGAGAAAGGCTGTAGATGTAGCTGTAGCCCTGGTGGAGTGGGACCTAATGCTAGCAGGAACCGGTTTCCCATGATGAGTGTAGCAGAAACGTATGCAATGTCCTATCCATTTTGAAATGATCTGTTTTGAGATAGCTTTTCCTTGTGATGTTGTAGCATAGGATACAAACAGCTGGTCAGATTTTCTGAAAGCCTTAGTTTTATCCAAGTAGTACCGTAGTTGCCTGTGAATGTCCAAGGAGTGTAGGAGTCTTTCTCCTTTGTTCTGGGGGTTTGGGAAAAAAGGTGGGTAAATGAATGGTTTGGTTTAGGGCCACACTGGATACCACCTTTGGCATAAAGGAAGGGTTAGTTCATAGAGAGACTCTGCCTTGATTAAAAATGAGGAAAGGCTCCACTGCCATTAGTGCCTGTAGCTCTGAGACTCTTCTAGCTGAGGTTATTGCTAGCAGCAGGACAGTTTTCCATGATAGAAACTTTAAATCACCTGAGAAAGCTGGTTCAAAAGGCGGCAGTGTAAGTTTTTCCAGAACAAAGTTGAGATCCCAAGTCGGTGTTGGTGCTCTCCTGGGCGGTCTTATGTTCTTGGCCCCTCTGAGGTACTGTCTTAGGAGTGGATGTGAAAATAAAGGAGGATCCGTGTTGTAGTGAGCTGAAATCGCTGAGGCGTGGATCTTAATAGATGAAAAGAAAGTCCTTTGTGCAACATCTCAGTTAAATATTGTAGAATCTGAAGAATGTCTGGATCAAGGGGAAAATCTTTTCCATTTGTCTGAATAGGCTTTCCTGGTGCTGGGCATCCTGGCCTCCGGAATGACATCCATATTAGCTTTAGATAGAGGAGTTGGCTGGTTGTTTAGGTGATTTGCCATGCAGCCAGATTTAAAGTCTTGAGCTGGCTGTGTAGAATCTGACTGTCTTGCTGGGTGAGCAGGTGAGGAATTTGTGGTAAAAATCCATGGTGGGCCGTGGGCCATGTTCCTTAGTATTGATTACCAGTGCTGGCATGGCCAGTCTGGAGCAATGAGTATCATTTGTGGCCTCTCTAATCTGACTTTCAGCAGCACCTTTGCTAGAAGAGGCAGTGGAGGGAAGGCATACACTGTAATGTTTTCCAACTGAATGTGAGGGCGTCCACTTTACAAGCCTGTGGGTGGAATGTCCTTGTGCAAAATTTTTGAAGTTGGTAGTTTTGGGGGTTGGCAAACAGATCTATGTCTGGGCGTCCCCATTTTTGAGTTATCATTGCAAATACTTGTGGATCCAGTTTCCACTCGTGGGGATCCATGATGTTTCTGCTTATGTCGTCTGCCAATGTATTTTTCTTTCCTGTGCTTGTAATTGAACTTGGTAAGTCAGTGCTGTGTTCCACAAGGTCACTGCTTGCCTGCATAGTGGGTAGGAGTGTGTACCCCCTTGCTTGTTTATGTACTACATTACTCTGGTATTGTCTGTCTTTATTATTAGTTGTCCTGGGTGTAAGAGGTCCTTGAAAGCTGTTAGGGCATTCTGTACAGCTAGCATTTCTTTTTGATTGACGTGCAGATGCCTTTGATCTGTAGTCCATTTGCCTTGAATGCACTGTCCTGCAATGTGTGCTCCCCAGGCATAGTCCGATGCATCTGTTGTTATAGTTTGCCTGGCTGTGGGTAAGGTAAAAGGCTGACCCTTGTTGAGGTGACATGCCAGTGCCCACCACAGAAACTCCTGTTGAAGGCAGGGAATGAGTGGTATCATTGTTTCCAAGCTGTGGCTGTGTTGAGTCCATACACATTTCAGGTACCATTGTAATTTCCTCATATGCAGTTTTGCCAATGGTATTAGTAGTATGCAAGAGGCCATGAATCCCAAGGCCTGCAGAATTTTTCTTGCAGGGAGTTGGGTCTTTGTTGTCATTATTTTGAAGTATTGAGTCAGTTGTTGTTACTTGTCTGGCATGAGATAAGCCATCTGGGCCGTTGTATTCAAGCTGGCACCCACGAATATTATGTTCTGTGAGGGCATTTGTTTTGATTTCTTTTCGTTTACTGTGTACCCTAGGCAACTTAGAAGGTGTTTGATAAATGCCAGATGTTGTAAAAGAATGTCCTTGCTTTCTGCTTGAATAAGGCAGTCGTCCAGGTATGGGTATATTTGACTTCCTCTTTGTCTGCAGTATGCAATTACTGGTGCCAGGCATTTTGTGAAGACCCTGGGCGCAGTACATAAGACAAAAGGCAGTGCAGAGAATTGGTAATGGGTTGAACCTGCAATGAAACGGGGGTATATTCTGCAATTTTGTCTGATAGGGACATGCGGGTATGCCTCCTTGAGGTCCAACGTTACTAGCCAAGCCTTCTTGCCCAGCATTGGAAGAAGCTGCTGTAGTGTTAGCATCTTGAATTTGGGTACTTGCAAATAGGTGTTTAGAATTGAAAGGTCCAGAATGGGTCTCCATGCTTTGTCCTTTCTGGGGACTAGAAAGAGTCTTGAGTAAAATCCTTGTCCTTGCTCCTGTGTAGGTACCTGTTGAACGGCTCTCATGTCCATGAGAGCTGTAATTTGTTTTTGTGCCTCTGCCCACTGATTTGGTGGCAGGTTTGGCATTCCTTTTATCCTTGGCAAGGTGTGAAAATGGAATCTGTATCCTTGTGAGACAATGTCTAGGACCCATTTTGTCTTTTGTGATGATCTGCCAGTTGTCTGCAAAAAGTGCCAATTTTCCTCAAAAGGGAGCTGCCAAGAGAGATTTGCTTGGCAGTTTGAAGGTTAAGTCAATGTGTTTGTCTTCTGGTAGCTTGGGGCTTGTCTTCTCCTCCTTTCTGGGTAGCAGCACCCCATTGGCGAGGTTTGTAAGGTCCTTGTGACTGACCTCTACCCCTTGGGCGTCTGTATTTGCCCCTCTGTGGTCTGTCAGAAGCTGGAAAGGACCAATTTTTTGTTGGCCAATTTCTGCTGAAACAAGGGGGTTGTACCTGTAGAACATCCTTGACCGTCTGCATAGACTTTTTGCCTTATCCTCCATTTTCTTTAAAACCTCTTCTGCTTTGACACCAAATAAGACATCCTGCTGTAAAGGTGCATCCAATAATTTCGCTTTAACATGATCAGGCAGGGTTTGTTCTTTTAACCAAGCATGTCTGCGTATGACAGACCCAGTCACAGCTGCTCTACAGGAAGCTTCCAGTGAATCAAATCCACATTGTAAAGTATGTCTGCCCACCTGTTCAGCTGCATGCAACAGATCCTGCATTTCCTTGATTTCAGACTGTTCAGAATGCGTGCTCATCTTTTGTTTTAATTGAGACATTAGGAGTTGCTGATATTTCAGCATGTGAAACTGATAATTTAATGCTCTCATAGCTAGAGTAGCTGAGGTGTATACCTTCTTTCCCACGTATCATGTGCTCTGGAGTCCCTTTCAGAGGGTACAGGATTTTTAGCCATAGAAGCCTTAGCCCCCTTTGGGACCCTGGGAAATTGTTTATGGGTCTGCAACAGGGCTTTTATAAAGGAATTTGTGTGAGTCAGGTACTCTGTAGTATCTGTCTAATTTGGCTGGAGCAGGAGGTAGAGAGTCTGGATTTAGACTAGATTCTAAGTAAACATCATCCACAATGTCTAAAACTGGAGGGATAGCAAGTGGTCTGTGCTGGGGAAGTAAAAGGAACTCTCGGAGCCTTTTCTTTGAATCAGAGTAGTCCTGGCCTTCCCAGTGGATATGTTCCCTCATGGTATGTAAAGTTTCCCCAAAGGAATAGTCTTCAGTGGGAGATGCTGAGGGAAAAGAGTCTTCAGCATCAGAGTCTTCATAAAGGGAAAAGGAGTAATCCTGTTCCTCCGAAGAATCTGAGGAAATTGAAACCTGGTCACAGGAAGCATATTCCTCCTCTTGTCTTGGCCTTTTGTCTGGAGGGGGACGGGAACCCCTGATTAGGGTAATCAAATCTTCAGCCATCTTAAGCATCTGCTTCTTAGGCATGGGGCCTTGAGCTGGAGACTGATGTACAGTCTTTTTAGGTTTTAAGCTTAGCATAAGATTTAATGGGGAGTGTAGTCGGTCTGAAGACACCTTCTGCAACCAAAGGTGTTTCTACTGCACTGGGATCTCCTTCTGCTCTGGTGTCGGAAGGGCCTAAGGAAGATGGCTGCGTCGGCCTAGTACTCTCCGTTTGAGAATCCGAAGCGGTCTGGGGTTTCAATTCTGCGGTCGTCAGGGGCTGCGTAGACACCTCACTGAAAATCGGCGACAGGCCCAGCAGAGGCCTCGGAGTCTAGCTTGGTTCTAGGCTGCCTGTCCTTATCTTTGTGTTTTTTTATGCATGCCGGTCGTCGGTTGCTCCGACGGGCATGGTATAATTAAATTTCCTACCAAAGTAATGTCGAGCGAAATCAAAATGACGCTTGATAGTTCGTTTATTGAACCCAGCACAAAACCGACAACCAGTGACGCCATGGTCTGGGCCTAGGCAAGGAATACAATAAGAATGGAAGTCCTTCTGAGGTATTTGCTTCCCACAAGAAATGCAATTGTTAACTTTTTCTGACATCGGACTGAGGCAAGAAAAGGTTCCCCAATGGGGTACTTAGCTTTATTGAAGACTTCGGACTGAAATTAGATTTGAAAATCTCTGGTGTCGGCCGACCGGCACTTGCGAACTGCTTCTGCATCGCGCGGCAAGAAAGAGACTGAAGAAAATGGCGTTGGATGCCTCTTGTATACCCCTGGCGCACTGACATCAGGGAAGAAGCAACAGCAAACGACGCCGGACCAAGACTTTGGAACTCTGGCTGACAGCGGGACCACCTGACGGCAGGATAACCCAAATGTGATGACTGCAGCAGGGTAACACGATGAACATCTCGGCCCTTATACACGGGATCAGAAGGAGACAGGTCTCTAGAGGCTGAGAGTGCTGACACCAAAGGTTCTTTAGATACCACTGAAGTTTCCTCATGTGAAGCCTGGCCAGAGGAATTAGAAGGATGCAAGATGCCCTGTACCCCAAGGCTTGCAGGAAACTTCCTCGCACTGAGATGACTTCTGGAAGACAGCTGGGTAAAGGTAGTGAGGCAGGAAGCTCTGCTTTTCTGGGGACAGGAAGGCCATTTGGGATGCTGTGGCCAGCAGTGCTCCCAAGAAAATGATCTTCCTGGAGGGTGTTTGCTTTGATTTCTTCTTGTTGACGGTGAACCCTAGGGAAGTTAGGAGGGTTTTGACAGAGAATGTCCTGGAGCAGCTTTTCTTTGCACTCTGCCTGAATGAGACAGTCATCCAGACAAGAGTAAATCTGTATATTTCTCTGCCTGCAAAATGCTATGGCCGGGGCCAAGCATTTGGTGAATACTCTGGGTGCAGTAGATAAGCCAAAGGGTAGCACAGAGAACTGAAAATGTTGTGAGCCTGCTCTGAAACACAATAATTTCCTGCAGTATTCCCTTATGGGGATGTGGAGAAAGGCATCTTTTAGACCTAGGGTCACAACCCAGGCATTTTGCCAGCATTGGCAGCAGCTGCAAAGTTAGCATTTTGAATCTGGGAACCAGCAGGAAGGTGTTCAGAATGGTTAGATCCAGGATGGAGCGCCAAGTGCCCTCTTTTCTAGGAACAGAAAATACTGTGGAATAAAAGCCTTTGTCTGTTTGATCTGAGGGGACAGGTTCTACTGCCACCTGGGATATGAGAGTTTGGACCCGTTTCAATGCCTCAGCCCACTGATTAGGAGGTAAGTCTGGGTACCCTCTTGGAATTGGAAATTCATTGAAAGATAATTTGTATCCCTGAAAAATTACCTTTAAGACCTACTGGTCCTTTGTTAGCCAATTTTCTTTGCAGAGGGAGACCCTTCCTCCTAGCTTTTGGTGAGTGAAAGGAGGACAGAGGAGGGAGAGGGAGTCATTGGGAGTTTTCGCCATAGAAGGGTTTTTTAGAACTCCCTGCCTTTGGGGCAGAAGTGGTCCACTGTTTGGTTCTCTTCTGCCCCTGGGATGGAGGCCTGGATGGTCTGTCCCTGTGGGGCTTAACATGGCCGTGTCTGCTAGGTGCGGGGAAGGACCAGAGCTTAAAGGGAAAGTTCCTGCTGAACCTGGGAGGTTGAACCTGAAAGAAATCTTTTACTGTTTGCATAAATTTTGCTTTGTCTTCCATCTTTTTAAGCACCTCTTCTGCTTTTACTCCAAACAAACGGTCCTTATCCAGGGGTGCATCAGTAAGTTTAGACTTGACATGATCAGGAAGAGCTTCAGCCATGCATGTCTCCTAATGACAGTGTCTGACACTGCTGCCCTGCTAGAGGCTTTTAGGGCGTCATATCCACAGTGTAATGAGTGTTTGGCCACTTGACAAGTAGAGTGCAGTAAACCTGCTAACTCTTTCGAATTGGCACAGTCAGAAAAGATTGAAATCTTTTCTTTTAATAGTTCCAAAATGTGTTGCTGATATTTTAACATATAGAACAGACAGTTAAGTGCTCTCATAGCTAAGGTTGCAGAGGTGTATACTTATTTACCCTATCTGTGCACAGTTCTGGAATCCTTGTCCGAAGGAATAGATTCTTGGCAGAACTAATCTTAGCTCCTTTAGGTCCTTGTGTAATGACCTCTGGGTCTGCAGCAGGATTTCTGTACAGGTATTTGTGGGAATCCGGAACTCTGTAATACTTGTCAAGTTTACTGGGAGCAGGTGGGAGGGTGTCAGGAGCTAAGCTGGATTCATGGAAAACATCATCCACCACTTCTAAGATAGGGGGGATGGCCAGAGGTCTGTGCTGGGGCAGGTCCAGAAACCCTCCCAAGTCTTTTCTTAGACTGGGGGAAATCCTGAGATTCACACTGGAAATGTTCCCTGAGGGTGTTAAGGGTTTCCCACAAAGGAAAGGTTTTCTGGTGGGGAGGCAGAAGGAATGGATTCCTCTGCATCTGAATCCTCATAAGCAGTCAGATGTTGTTTCTGTTCAAATTCTGAAGAGTCAGATTCCTCTAACATAATTTCTGGAAAAGGGTGTCTTTTCCTTTTAGAAGTTGTGGCCTGACTACCCCTGATAAGGGAGAGGAGATCCTCCACCATTTTAAGCATTTGTGCTTGGGGTTGTGGATCAGGAGCAAGATGGTGGCTAGAGGCCGATTTTCTAGGACAGGCCTGGCTTCTAGGCCTAAGAGTATCCGTTGGTCTGAGAGAAATGGTAGTCGGATGAGAAGACGTCATTTTTTTGTCTAGATTCAGTAGTGCGAAAGGCCTCCCCGGAAGCTGGTGCCTGTGTCGTGGCTCCAGACTGAACCAAGGCAGAGACAGCTAAATGCTTGGAAGACAAAGAAGATTTCTGCAGCAAAAGTGTCTCAGTAGAGGCCTGCATAGATATTGAATAGGGCATCAGGGGCTGCGAAAGAGTCTCACTGAATTCTGGAGAACTGATGCCCTGCTTAGCTGCAGAGTCGCCGGAAGGCTTAGTCTTACATGGTCTAACTCTATCTTTATCTTTGCATTTTTTTTCAGAATTTCCACGGACGGTTGGCTGACTGACACCATTTCGGAATGCAAAGATGGAAAATGAAAATACCTGTCTACAATAAGAGCTCTACGCGAATGGTTCTGGTGTTACAGAGGGCACAGAACCGGCAATGGGTGACGTCGTGGTCTGGGCCTAAACAAGTGACGCAGTAATAATGAAAGTGTCGCTGTGGGATCTGCTTTCCACAGGCGAGACAACTGTTAACTTTTTCGGACATCGGTTAGTGCAAGAAAAAAAGGGTCCCCAATGGAGTACTGATCTTTAGACATTTTCAGCTGAAATTGAAACTCTGGTAGTGACCAACCGGCACTCTTGCGAACTGCTTCTGCTACGGGCTCCACGGCAAGAAAGACTGATGTAATGCCATCGGCTGCCTTGCTTTACAGCACTGACAACCTGACGTCAGACTACAGGCAACTGCAGCTGACGCAGAAAAACATTGATTCTGGTATTCGGGCCGGCCAAGGGCTGCCACAGCAGGGATAACCCACATGTGATGACTGCAACACTGAAACGCAAAGAACATCTGTTTTACCAGCATGTGACTTGAAAGCTACACAGGAAGGCGTGCTAAAATGAATGCATTACATACTTTTATATAACAGTAGAAGGCCTGCTGCAAGAAGACCTGAAAGGACAGCATCTCAAGTAGTAATGCTGAACTGAGAGTTCTGGAATGGTCTCCTACACCAAGACAGCAATCCCCAACACTGTGCCATGTCTCCTATATCAAGAGAGTAATCCCTGACACTGTGCCATGTCTCATATACCATGGCAATAATCCTAAACCCTGTGCCAGGTCTCCTATACCATGACAGTAATCCCCAGCCCTGTGCCAGGTCTCCTATACCATGACCGTAATCCCCAACACTGTGCCATGTCTCCTATACCAAGACAGTAATCCTCAATACGGCGCTATGTCTCCTATACCATGACAGTAATCCCCAACATGGCGCTATGTCTCCTATACCAAGACAGTAATCCCTAACACGGCGCTATGTCTCCTATACCAAGACAGTAATTCCCAACACTATGCCAAATACGGCTTTCTGGTGTTAGGTTTCATGGCCTCCTTCAAGACGTTAAAAAGGTACTTGAGAAGAGTGTGTCCAAGCTGCAGTAGTCTCTCTTTAAATGAAATGCCAAGTGTCGACACCTTTTTTTCCAAATTGATGTGCTTTATTTTCATTCAAATTTGTGTGATAAATTCTCGCTCATTCATCCCTGCTGTGAGTCTGAGACCCTGGAGGTCTGGTTGCACCAGGGCTCTGAACTGCTGGGTCAACAAGTACACAAAATGATGCAGAGTGAGAGGAGGTTCCTTCCACAGTTTTCCTGGCAAGAAAGGAGCCAAGAAAAACCTACTAGAACCTTTGACGGAACTATGGGGAGTAGAGAAGCTGGCAACACACACACACACACACACACACACACACACACACACACACACACACACACACACACACACACACACACATTTTCATGAGATGAAGGAGTCCATCTGCACCACGTCTCCTCATGGGAACTTTGTACAGAAATCTGTTAGCTGATGGCTGTCTACGGTAAGTATCAAAGTCTGCTTCCAGCACCTCCTGTTTTACCATTAACTTGCTGATGATGACTTTGCTGAGATACAGCTCATGGCTGGTGATAGTTAGTCCACAGAGGGTACCAACCATACTGCAGAATCTTGCAGGAATGTTACAGGCCTTCACACGCCTATCAGATTGCAATGTTAACTTGCATTCTTGCATTTCTAGTCTGCAAACTGACTATAAATGTGCGACCCCTCTGTCTGATTATATCATGTGACTGGGTTGCACTGTCTATGCTCAGCTGAGTGGCTTCTAAATACCAAATCGGAATGCCTTCACTGCTATTATGACCAACAACATGTTTTTCATGTCGGTATGCTGCTTCCTCCTTTACAGGAATTTAGAAGTTATGTACTCACCATAACGTTCCATCTGAGTAGGTGTATTCATTTGTCTGCAACCTGTGGGTTATGGATCCGATATCGGATCCGAACCGGCATGGTTTACCAGCTATGGATCCAAGCTCTCAGCTCCTCCCCTCACCCATAATGCCCTGCTCTACCCTCATGACCTCAGATCGAGTTTGCCAACAGCAAGAACACCCTGAAAAGGGTAACACATCATATGCAGGAAACTGAAAGGCCAGGGGGATAGGAGGGCGGGATGGTTGCAGACAAATGAATACACTTACTCAGATGGAACGTTATGGTGAGTACATAACTTCTAAATCTGAAGTAGGAGATTCATTTGTCTGCAACCTGTGGGACAGAGTCCCCAGCTACCTGAATCTTGGGCGGCCATCATGGAAGGATATTCCGGAGCACTGCGGAGCCAAAGGATGCTCTACCCCTAGATGCAAGATCCAACTTGTAGTGGGAAATAAAAGTATGAGATGAAGCCCACGTGGCTGCTGCACAAATATCATCTAGAGGAATCCTAGCCTTAAAGGCTGCCGAGGTAGAGACTGACCGGGTTGAATGGGCATGTACACCCTCCGGTGCGGGCCTTCCCGAAGCTTGATAAGCCAATAAGATACATTGCGAAATCCAGCGAGATAATAAGACTTTAGAAATTGGTTTGCCCAAATTAAATTTAGCAAAGGAAATGAACAACTGGTCGGATTGCCTATGACCAGCCGTCCTGTTTAGATAAAATCTAAGTTGCCTGTGAACATCTAAGGAGTGAAGCTTGTATTCACCTTTGTTTTCATATTTAGGAAAGAAGACAGGGAGGTTAATGGATTGATTAATGTTATGCTTCAGAAGCTACCTTAGGAAGAAAGGACGAGTTGGTCCTGAGGTAAACACGGTCCGGATGAAAGACCAAGTAAGGAGGTTTAGCTGATAATGCTTGAAGCTCTGAAACTCTCTTGGCCGAAGTAATGGCTACTAAGAAGGCGGTCTTGAAAGATAAGAATTTCAGATCTACCGTAGCCGCCGGTTCGAATGGGGGGGCGGTCAAGGCCTGGAGAACTAAGGAAAGGTCCCAAGGAGGAACCGCTTGCTTTACAGGGGGCCTGAGAAGAAAAGTACCTTTAAGGAAAATCTTACACAACTTGGCCGACATCAGTGGATTGGAGTCATGACCAATGTGAGAATGGGAAACTGCCGCAAGTTGTACTTTGACTGTGGAACTGCTGGCACCATCATTAAAAAGAGTGGTTAAGAAATCAAGCACCAAAGGGAGAGGAACTGTGAAGGGGTTTAGGCCTTGCCACTCCGCCCACAACGAGAACCGTTTCCACTTGCTGCGGTAGACTTTCCTAGTGGATGGCTTATGAGCTGCCACCAGGATGGCCTTAACAGGGGACGAAATACCAGGAGTCCTGATCAAGAGTGGAACTGGAGCAGCCAAGCGGTCAGCTTCAGGTTGTCCAGGTTCGGAGGAGATAAGTGGGATGGGTGAGATATCAGATCCGGAATGGGATCTAGAATCCAAGGAGGATTCACCGAGTGAGACCTTAGGAAGGGGAACCAGATCTGTCGAGGCCAAAACGGAGCAATGAGAATCATTCTGCACCCCAACCGAGAGGCTTTCTGAAGCACTTGGAGCATCAGAGGCAAGGGGGGATAAGCATAAAGAAGACCGGGTGGCCAAGCATGCACCAGAGCGTCTCTTGGGGAACCTCCGGGAGGAGGTATCAGAGCGAAAAAACTGTCGCACTTGGTGTTTGAGGGAGAGGCAAAAAGATCGCAACAAGGAGTTCCCCACCGTGCGAATATGCGTTCCGCTACCTGAGTATTGAGAGACCACTCGTAAGGGGTGAGAATGGTGCGACTGAGTTTCTCCGCCAGGATGTTGGACCGACCCGGAATATGCGTTGCTATGAGAAAGCGGTTGGTGGAGATTGCCCATTCCCAAACTCTCATGGCTTCTCGACAAAGAGGGTAAGACCTGGTTCCTCCTTGCTTGTTGATATACCAGACAACCGACATGTTGTCCGATTGAATCGCAATTGTTCCCAAGGGAAGAAAGGCCTGAAGTGCTAGCAACGCTAAGAGCACTGCTCTCATCTCTAGAACGTTGATATGCAGTAAGGTCTCTGAATCGTTCCACGTGCCTTGGACGGTCCGGCCTGCAAAATGCCCCCCCCACCCGAGGAGGGAGGCGTCCGTGGTCACCGTGGCGAGAGGGGGAGAAGCACAAAATGGGCGGCCTCCGTGGAGATCTGGAGAGTGTAGCCACCACAGGAGGGACCGCTTGCAAGCCTTGCTGATCGCAATGGGATGATGCATAGGAAGAGCAAGATACGACCACTGGACTAGGAGTGTCCATTGGAGGATGCGCATATTGAACCTGGCGAGAGGAAGAAGCGCTATAGCAGCCGCCATGGATCCTAGAGCCCTCAGGACCAACTCCGCCGGAACTGAGCTTGAGTGGAGAATGGCCCGCACCTGGAGTTGCAGATTTTGAACTCTGTCCGCAGTGAGGAAGGCTATTAATCTCCTTGTGTCTAACCTGGCACCTATAAAATCTATGAACTGCGTGGGTGCTAGGTTGGATTTTTTTGTGTTTATTGTGATGCCCAGACGGGGAGCAAGATGGAGAAAGGAGTCTCGCGCCAATAGTAGTAGATGCCTTGTTGGGGCGGTGAGGAGCCAGTCGTCCAGGTAGGGAAAGACCTGTACCCCTGAAGCCTCAGGTGGGCCGCTACCACTGCTAATACTTTGGTGAACACCCTGGGGGCTGTGGTGAGACCAAAGGGAAGGACCCGGAACTGGTAGTGACTGGCTCCCAGCCGGAAGTGGAGAAACCTCCTGGAGCGCCTGTCCATTAGTATGTGGTAGTACGCATCCTTGAGGTCTATGGAGCACATCCAGTGATTTTCTCCCAGAAGGGGGAGAATAGACTGCAACGTGACCATTCGGAACTTCTCCTTGGGAACTGCCAAGTTCAAGAGTGAAAGGTCTAAAATTGGTCTTAGATCCCCCGTCTTTTTTGGCACTAAAAGAACCTGGAGTAGAACCCTGATCCGATCTGGTCTGGGGGGACGGGCTGGATGGCTCTTTTCTTTAGCAGATGGCCAATCTCTGCCAAAGCGGCCTCCCACTGACCGGGTGGAACGTCGGGGAGGGACTTCAATTTTGGCAAATGGAGAAAGGGTATACGGTATCCTCTGGATATGATCTGGAGGACCCAGCGGTCTGATGTTATGGACTCCCATGCCGCTAGGTGCTCCGAACGTCCCCGACTGCCTCCAGAGTGGAGCAGCCGGGCAACCCCTCAGGGCTGCTGCGCGGGCCGTTCAGAGAAGGGTTCTCTGGACCCGAAATTCCTGGGAGCCCCTCTGCCCCTAGGGCGGCATCCTCCCTGTCCTCCTCTGCCACGGAAGGACTGGTTGTCCGGAGCAGACCGAGATTGCTGCGACTTCCGGAACCACATCTTCTTCTGTCCCTTTTGGTTCCTAGAATAGGGCCTCTGGGGAGCAGAGAAGCGGATTCCAACGGCAGACAGCGTCTTCCCGTCCTTCTCGCTCTGGGTCAAAGTGTCGCGAACAGTTTTGCCAAAGAGGGCAGAACCATCGAAGGGGGCGTTTGCAAATGATGCCTTGAAGGGCTCTGAGAAATCGCAATGACGGAGCCAGGCCTGACGTCTAGTAACTAGGCCTGCCCCTGCGGCTCTAGCGGCACCTTCCGTAGCATGGGAGAGTAGCCGCATAGAGGTGTTGGTGACGGACCTGAGAGTGGCCATGCGGGTGGAGTGCGGCACTTTGTCCTCCTCCGACATGGACTCTGGGGGGGATGCAGCGTATTCTTTGATAAGATCGCGCTGCATCCTAATCATGTGTGCCAGATAGTTCAGCGGCCTTACAGAGAAGGTCGCTGAACTAAACATCCGCTTCCCCAAGCGGTCCATCATCCGAGACTCCTTGCTCGGGGGATGGACTGAGGGACTCCGCTGAGCAAGTTCCCTCTTGGTGGCCGCCGCCGTCAACATGGCATCTACCGGAGGCCCATTACTCCAATGGGCACAGTAAGCCGGGGGACTGAGAATACGGTCGGGCCTTTTAGGGATTGGCTCCACGGTGTCCGGTTCCTTCCACGCCCTGGTGGTAATGAGGTCCACCAGGGGGTCGGCAGGAGGGGACACCCAAGAGGTAGACGGGCCCGCTTCAAATGCCTCCAAGAACACAGACTCGTCCGAGGAAGACTTGGGGGCAGACCACCCCCCCCTTATGCGGAGCATTTCCATGATGTCTCCAAATGAGACATCCTCGGGGGGTGACCGTGGGGAGCCTTCCCCTTCCTCCAAATCCGTGTCTTCTGTGAGAGACTCGGGGGAGTCAATGTGCCTCCTTTTGCACGACGCTTTGGGGAACATCCTCCAGGGGGCTGTCAGAGGACTCCTCGCAAACAGTAACCTGTTCCAGGGGAACAGCTTGGGGCACAGGAGCGGGCTGTCCCAAGGGCCGGATGGTGGAAGCCTGACCCAGTGCAGAGGGAGCGCGGGACGGAGCCGAAGCAAGTGCCAGGGGTCCGGAGACCCTCAACAGGGCCCTCTCCACTACATCAAAAGCCGAAGGGGAGCCGACCTTGACCAAAGGATCTGACAATCGGCTCCCCCTCGGATCAGAGGAGTGGATCGGAGCCGGCGCCGAAGCGCTCGGATCCGAAGGGACAGTGTGCTCAGACACAGACGGCGCCGAAGGAGCACTGATCCCCCCGGATCCAAAGCTCGGATCCAGGCTCCGAGAGGTCGGATCCGAAGCACTCGAGAGCAGGGTCGGATCCGAAGTACCAAGTACTGTCGGCGCCGACCCACCCCCGGCTCCGAAGCTGCTCGGCTCCAACTGCTCCGAACCCAGGTATCGGGTCGGAGAAGGAGCAATTGGCTTGAAAAAAGGGGTCGAGCTCCCCCCCAGAGGGGGGGGGGGGGGAGGCAAGAGCACTCCCATCTGCATCTGGGCCTGGATGAACCTTCTCATCATCCGGTCCAGATCAGCGTCTGACAGGCTATAAGTTGATCTCGACGAGGCTACCGAGAGGTAGGCCTTGAGTGCCTCCTCGATAGCCTCGACGGAGATCGGGTCTCCTCCTCCTCAGGTCCCAGTGAAAAACACACTGGAGACCGGAGCCGAGGAGGGGGAGAGCCAGCAGACAAGGAGGCCGGAGGAGAAGCCCGCTTGGCTGGCGGGGCCGAAACAGAGGTCTCGGCCCGCCACTTATGGTGCTTCTCCCTCCGGTCCTTCTTTCTAGCTTCCCTCTCCTCCGAACCACTACAGGGAGGTTGAGTCCCAGTAGGAGGAGGGGGAGCCGGAGAGGAGACAACCGTAGAAACGGTTACCCCCGAAGGAGCAGAGGCCGGAGCAGAGTCCGGTGGCAAAAGACCCGCCAAGACAAGCTTGGACCTCCGCTCCTTCAATGCCCTGGGGTTGAACCCTGCACAAATGGAACATCCAGAAGTGAGGTGTTCAACCCAAAGGCATCTAACACACTGAGTGTGGCCATCAGCCGGGGAAAGCTTATGGCCACACTCGGAGCATTTGGAGAACACAGCTTTGGGTTGTTCAGACATCCCAAATGCAAAAAAAAAAAAGTTACTTAAACTAGAGTTAAAGCAAAGTAACAAAACCACTCAACAGGCCCAAACACACACTACGCTACCAGCGAGGGGAGGGATAAGTAAAATTAAATTTTAAAACACTAAAAGTATAATTAAGAAATAGGGAAACCTACACTTCCAGACAACTATCACACATAACTTCAAAAATTAGCACTTTAAAGACTAAAAAACTGCACTTAGCTGAAGAGCTTAGAAACACAATCTGGTCACCAGCGCGGCAAACGAGATCTGGGGTCATGAGGGTAGCGCAGGGCATTATGGGTGAGGGGAGGAGCTGAGAGCTTGGATCCATAGCTGGTAAACCATGCCGGTTCGGATCCGATATCGGATCCATGACCCACAGGTTGCAGACAAATGAATCTCCTACTTCAGATCAAAAGTTTGCTTCAAGTTAATAAAACTAGATGTAGGCATAGGAACAAGGCAGCCTACATGCTGTTATCTAGACAGTGTAGTGGAAATCACTTCCACTACAGTTAATATTAGAAAATCACAATGTCTTTAAACAGGGCTGTTAAGTCCCACCTTCAGATAAAATCATCCTGTTGTAAGTACAAAAATGGCATCTCCCAATTTTCAACAAGTAACCACTCCACCTGGAGGACATGTTCTTATGTCATTGCTATGTTTATAATCCATGTACATGCTGTAACTACAGTAAGATAAATGTGAACTGTGTTCATTTTCCCTTTTATGCTCCATTCTACTTGTTTACTGTTCGACAGCTTTTTCTCTTCTAATACCTTATATACTGACTTCTGTTTCTCGTCTTCATCCTCAACTTCATAAGTGCCCCTGATCTTTATAATATCCTTGTTATGATCCTTTAAATAACAATAAAACGTTCTTTAAATTTCTATGTTTGGACAGTACTTTCTGCACTACTACTTAATTCAGTGTTACATTTCTTTTATCTTCCTATCTTATACAATTTATGTTTAATGTGCTGATATATTGTGTACCTTAATATACTAGGGCTCCTCTGGAAAAGGGCAATGCCCTGCAGGGCCAACTTGGTCAATAAAATTTAAGTAAATAAATAAGCAAACAACCTCCACTGTGTAGGAGTCTGATTCTGACCCCCTGACTACACACTCATGCATGCCTAAATACACTCGCATAGAGATTCACTCACATATACACATGCACAGTCATATTTATAAAGGCACACAACTGCGCATGCGCACTAGCGCACACTCGCATACACACACTTGCGCATACTCCCTCACACACACGCGCGCGCATATTTGCACATCAGCACTCTCACTTGCATACAACGTGTAATGCGATCGTTACTTTAACTGCTACTAGCGATCAAAATTCAGACCGTTAAATTACACCCAGTGAGATAACACACACTCAACACTAAATTCCAACAATTTAAACCTTAGTGACCCAAACTGCAGTAGCATTATACTCTTCTCTCCGCTACACTTAAAGCTAATGTTTGCCTTGGAGCTACATTCCTATTTACCCATTGTATTATCTCCTAGCTTTTTGTGCAGTCACCATTTAGTTTAAATGTAAAAAAAAAAAAAAAAAAAAAAAAAAAAAAAAAGAAAGATTGTTAGAAAGCAGAACAAGGCATTTTAACAGTAAACTGTAAGGGCAGTGAAAAATATTTATACACAACAATATTAGCAGAAATAAGTTTTCAGAACACTGGTTCTGCAATAAGCAGGCACGGCAATAATCCCTTCAGCGAAATAGATGCAAACAGTAACTACAGAACATTAACAAAAAAAAAAAAGACAGATTGCCAGAAAGTAGCTAAATGTATTTTTACAAACTGTAAGGACAGTGAAAAAATATTTACGCATATACCAATATTAGGAGAAAAAAGTTTTCACAACATGGGTTCTGCAATAGGCAGGAACGATAATAATCCCCTCAGCAAAATAGATGCGACCAGTAACAACTACACAGCATAGGACAGTTCCCAGAGATGCTTAGATTCGCAATTTCATTGGATGCCAAAACCAGACTGAAAGGATATACTGAATATTTAATTAAAGTTGCTTCCTGGACGAAAACAGTGGAGGAGGATGGTTTGTGGGTGGTCCTTGTGCATAAACAGAAAGAAATAGAAAAAAATAAACGGCGTTATTACCTAGCCATTGTAGCGCCCACATTTACTTTGTAGCACTGCGAGAGCATTGCAGGCTTAAAAGATGGTTCACAGTACCGGAGCTGTACTGACAGGGGATAAAGAAACAGTCAAAATTGTGATTTACTGTAGCAGTCTGATTATTTTACAGTGCTACAGTCAAAAGATAGGGGAAAAAATACTAAAAATATGAGGAAACAATTGAAGAAACACGTAGTGGTCATTTAAACAGGAAAATAGAAAGGAGGGAAGGGGAAGAGCTTCTAAGTTAAACAGCGACTCCCCCAAGCCAGGAGAGCTCTAACTTAAACGGCTGCTCCTATAAGGAAAGAGAAAGGGAAATGAAGAAAAAAAGGCCCTTAAACTAAGACTGGGCCGAAAGAAAGGGAAAAGGGAACTCGAAATGGGTTCAAGGAACAAGGCTTACAGGAAAACGACAGCCACAACAACAAAAGGCAGCAGCGGAAAGGTCAGAAAAGCACTAGCCTAAGATGAAACGCACTAACACTAAACTAGCAGAAATTAGCTTTCTGAATCCAAAAACATTATTGGAAATATATCAAGAAGAAGAAAATACTTTGCCTGAGCCAGTATGAGCAATCTCGATGCTGCAAATGGCAAACGAGATCTGGGTAATGACCGCTAGGCATGTTGGGATAGGGGCTAGCCTCGAGCCAGTAAAAAGCTCTCTAGCTATAGTATATGGCCGAGTAGGAGCCAAGGATAGGCTCCGAACCCAACCAGCAAGAATGGAGGAGAGATGGGGACAACATAACATCAACCTTTTCGCAATGATGGCAGAGACCAAAGAAGGCTTCTCGGATCAAAGAGTACCAAAGACAACCCCAAAGCTGAGTGGCAGCACCTACACCCAATGCTGAGATTAGAGCCAAGCTGTCTAAAGCTGAGGCTCTGATACAGAATGGTGATCCCAAAGCAGGAAA
>NC_056744.1:1791423908-1791498908 GCF_019279795.1 Protopterus annectens | reverse complement strand
CCTGCCTGCTGTGCTGCCCAGTGCCCTCTCATGTAACAATCAGGCTAGTCTAACAGTATGCTGCATCTCAGCTACCACATATGTAAACAGCACATAACACTAATGAAATCAGTCCATGCTGCGTACCCTCTCCCTTCAGAACACCTCACTTTTTTCTGGGTGCTTTTTCATGCTGCTCCTACTAACCATTTGGTCTCCTCATCATCAAAAGCCCACTTATTCACTCATAGAAACTCCCCAGTGACAGCAACAGCTGGCCAGTGGAAGGTGTCAGACAAACAGCCTCACCAGTCATGTATGACTTCAGCAACTTTCCAGTAATGACAGCGTATTAGGAGCCCCAACCCGCCTCTGATGAGGACAAGCAGCATGCACCACTCAGGAGACCGTATACCCTTCTAAGTGCACGCTCATGCTCTAGTGGGTATACCCTTCCAAATGCACGTATATGCTCCTGTGGGTATACCCTTCCAAGGGCATGTGAATGCTCCCATGTCCAGGAAAACACGGCTGCAGTGTTTGAGATTTAGCTGCCAAACATCCGTCTCTGGTCTACCTTCTATGCTGCTATGCTACATACCTCCTTCGAGGGACCCTGGCATTGGGTGGTTCAGGTCTGCCCTCATCTCCATCTCCAGAATTCTATGCTGCTACGCTGCATACCTCCTTCAAGGGATCCTGGCATTAGGTGGTTCGGGTCTGCCCTCATCTCATCTCCAGAACAGCCATATCATGCCTCTCCCATGCCAGCTGCAACACATACCTCAACCTTTACCTGAATTTGGGGTCTCACAAGACATACACAGGGCTTTATCTGTCAATGTCAGTGGAGCTGGTGTACGACCATATATATCAAAAAACATTTGGTTCAACACTGACTAGACCAACTTAAAACCACTGCATTTCTAGCTTGTACATTCTGACGACTGCAAAACCATCATGAAACACAGCACAGTGTGTACAAGCCAGAAAAAGGCTACTAGAGTAAATCAGCTTAAGCCTCTCTCACTGCCTCCTCTCACATCTGATTAGGCTGGGAAAGAATAATCTGAGCATACAGCTTTCAGTAACATATCGGTGTACAAAGTAAAGCAATGGGTTGTGCTGACCCAGATGTATAGGAGTATAGAGTACAGAACAGTTTGAAAGTTCTCTACTGATACAGTGTGTAACAGGATCACAGAAAGTTACTAGGGTAATGGCCCTAGGGCCCTTACAAGCCTAGCCAAGTTCTTACCCTTTTATTTCCATGATCAATGCCTACTTCCCCATCCAAGAGAGACACAGGTGGAACCCCAGGAGGTGAGTTTATGGTCGCCCATCCAATCGTCCAGACTGTGTTTGAAGAGGGCCAAAGAGGTGCTCGGTTTGACATGAAGTGGGAGTCTGTTCCAAAGGTGTGGTAACCTCTGGGAGACAAATCTGTCCCACTTTAAGGTTTTATTAATGTCACACACCAGGCTAAGGCCTTTAGAGCGACTGACCCATGTACCATTTGACTTGGGTATATGCATTTCCAATAAACCAGGGTCAGAGACTGCCTTGTATGCAAGGCAGAGATCACCTCTGTGTAGACCATATGAAACAGAGTAAAGTGACCGATTTCAAAAGACCCCACATATGACAGATGCTGAAGACCTTGAATTTTCCTTGTGAGGAACCTTTGTGATTTCTCTAATTGCTGCAGGTGCTTGGAAAGGAACATTCCAAAAGGGGTGCTGTACTCAAACTACTGGCCTGATGAGGGAAGAGTACAGAGAGGTTTTAACTTTTTTTTTCTGGAGGCAATGCCCTTGCTTGTGAGACGAGCAATACAGAATGCCCTTCTTACCACTGTGGAGACATGGTGATCAAAGGTAAGGTTGCTGTCAAGCTGTGTGCCCAGGTCTCTCACCACCAAGTACACAGTGAAGATGTTGCTATTGATGTGGCAATTAGCAGGAACATCGCTTTTACCGAAAGGAACAAGAATACATTTTTTTGCATAGAGTTTAAGGCCATGACTTTGGCACCAATCACTTGCGTTTGTAAGATAGGATGTTGACATCGTTTAGAGATTCTATGACCACTCTCAATTTGCAGTCATCAGAAAACGTTTAGTCAGCCAGAGACCTTTAGTCTTCAGAGACATAGATTCCAAACAGTAAAGGTTCCAGGACTGATCCCTGTGGAACACAGGTCTGCTGTTGGGATGTGGATTCCCTTATTTTGATTATCTGAGTTCTATCAGTGAGACAGTTGGTGACCCATCTAATGACATAAGGGTTGATGCCTAGTTGGGTGAGTTTGTCAATGATGTCTAAGTGAAGGATAGTGTCAAATGCCTTGGCTAAGTCCAGGTAGGCTGTATGCACACCCTTCTCTTCGTCCAGGGCCTTGATGACTGTCTACAATAATCTACAATAAGTCCACCAGAATTAACAGGCATGATCTCTCTTTGACAAATCCAAACTGAGAAGTATTTGGAGACCACCAATATCTTTGCTGATAAGGTCCATGATGATTCGCTCCATGGCCTTGCAGAGAAGGCTAGTCAGACTAACAGGTCTATAGTTCCCAGGGTCAGGGGTAGCACCACCCTTGTGCAGGGGAATAATGGGGGCAGTTTTCCATTTAAATGGTACAAAGGTGGTGCTTAGACTGACTGAAGAAAGTACCCAGTGGTGTTGCTAATTCATGTTGGAGCCCATGTAGGATGCAGCCTGGGATGTCATCAGGTCCCACAGATGCTGTGTTTACAACTTAGGTAGGGGACACGTAGTAGGGATGTCATGGGGTACTGTGGTGGGGACAGGGGAGTGTAGTTTTCACAGAACCTGTCCAAAGGCTCAGTCTATGTGGTATCATTAACTACCAGTTCATCACAAATCTGGGCCTTTCCTTTTAGGTTACAGATGTAACCACAGAATGCCTTGTGGTTGTCTTCTGTTGAGGAAGCTAATTTGGACTTATAATTTGCTTTGGAGGACTTCACAAGAAGTCTTATTTGCTCGTTTAAGCTGAGGAAGAAGTGTTTCCAGTTTAGGAGGGCTCGGTCCCTCTTACTCAATCAGCAATTTCTACCTCTTAAAGCCCGTTAATTAGCTGTCCATCAGGCAGGATTGCTCTTCCTTGAGGAGCTTGTTTTGGTGTTATCTCAGGTATGACCGAGTCAATGAGCTTGGCATACTTGCCAGTTCCATCTCAGGGAAGAGGTGCAGTGAAGCTATTTATACCATCCTGTAAGAGGTTATAACCTGCTCTAGAGAAGTTTTTTTGGTTTAGTTGCTACTGGTGGGGGGGGGGGGGGGTCAGGTGTGACAGCTACTTCAAATGAGACAGATTTGTGGTCAGACCTCACCAGGGAGGACCACATAGTGGGGGTGCTACAGTGGTCCACCATATTGGTAAGCACCCGATTCAGGATGTTGGCATCCACTATGGGGGTGTCAACCAGCTGGGCAAGGACATTGGAGATAACGAAGTCGAGGACCCTTTGGGCAAGTGAGTTTGAGCACAAGTAAATTTACCCAGTCAATGGATGGGTAGTTGAAGTCACCCAAAACCATGGTGTTCAGATTCATCTTGATAGACTCAAGTAGATTCAAATAGGCAGAAAGGGTGTCCTGATTCATGGAGGGATCTTGTAGCTGGCAATGACTTGAATAGGTGTCCTACCAACAGTTAATTGCACCTGAAGCTTCTCCAGGGAATCCCACTGTTTAACCAATCTGGAGGTGTGTTTATCTTTAATGAATATTGATACACCACCTCCTTTAGTTTTCATGCCTTCAGTTTGAGGCCTGAACGTGTGGAAGGAGGTGTAACCTGGTATGGGTGGGGTGCTCTCCACAGCCTTGAACCAGGTCTCTATGAATACACAAATGACTGCGTCTTCCAAAGTGAGGACAACTTCCAGTGAGTGCACTTTCGTGTTGAGACCCCTAGCGTTTAGCAGCATAACCTTGAGGTTGTTTTTAGCTGGAGTTTTTACGTTGGGAATTTTGTTCTTGAGACACTGTCTAAAAAAGGCACTACAGGGGTGGTAAGTGCCTTAGCCAGTAGACAAAATCCCAGGGTTGACAGATAAATACCACCTCTGGCAAAGCACAGAGGTCTGTCAATCATGTCATCGCAGGCTGATAGATAGTGGATCCCCTTAGAATGACACCAGAACCCAAGTCAATTATTGACGTCAATCATTTTCTGTTTTTATTGAGGCATCATCCTACATGAAGGTAAAATGCTGGGTAAGGCTAGGAATATACCTGCCTTAGACGCACAGTCTGAGAGTTCAGTCACGTGTCTCTTCGTATAGTCTAGAGAGGTAGGTCTCAATTCCTTCATACCAACATGGACTATGAAGGAGTCTTAACAGTACCTGCTGTTGAGAGACTTGAGTGCGTGTGTGATATGGCGTATCCTGCCACCTGACAGACAGCTGACAGTGACCTTTTCCTTATCCAGCTTGGTGAGAGGGACATCAGTGTGTCTCACGATGGAATCACTTATGACTAAAAGGTTTGACTTTGTGTTTTGCCTTTAAGGTTTGACCGGTGAGACACTGTTGAGTGAGCTATTATATGTAATGTGTTCTACAGAGGAAGTATTATGTGTAGTGTGCTTGTGTTTCTAAGGTCTCTGGTGTTTAGGTATGTTTCTAGTGGGAACCTCTACATATGTAGATATGTGTGATGTGGGTTTGGGTGGAGTAGGGGGTGAGGTGTGCGCATGCTAGCAACATGCTCATTGTCATATGTACTGACTGGTGTGCGACAGAGCATGGATTCAAGGTTCTTACTATAGCTGCATCTCTTACATGTAGTGTTTGTGTGGACTAGGAGTAAAGGGTTGTCAGTGAACATGAGGCAGTTGTTAAACTGCCTCAGGATGCCCCTTATCAGCCAAGCTGGCAGGAGAAATTGTCCGTCCACAGTGATAGGTAAATTTATATGATCAAGAAAAAGATGTCATACTAAGGAGTGGCTAGTGGGCGAGAGGTGTGTTTCTACCTCTGAGGCTAGGCTTAGTGTTCCACCTGACAGTAGAGCAGGGCTGTGACAAACCTCTGGAGGATCACAAGCAAAGTGCCAAGGAAAAATTTAACAAATAAAACATTTGCGTGCACAAACAGCAACAGTAACCACAGCCATGCGGCAGTACATGATGGAGTGCTACACACAAACAAGTGCAAAGGTGGGACTGAAATAAAAGAAAATACCCTTTTAAGCGCAAAATAGCCAGTAAGAATGCTCTCTCTCTCAGCTCTACTCCAATCACCCACAATTAGATGGGACCCACACACACACAGAAGCCAACTGAAGTTTGACTGTAGAGAAACTAGCCCCTTGTTGAAAAAGAGAGGCCAGGAACAACAAAATGTCCGAAACAGAAGCTAAAAATGGAGTTAGGCTGTTGAGCCCAAACTGAATATCTCTTATTTGCTGGAATACACCTTCTTAGTAGAAGGCTATTTAGAGAGGCCAAAACAATCTCCTTAAACTGGGAAAGGAAGGCTGGACTGGGTTATAATCATTGGAAATGGAGGTACCAAGCAGTCAGCCAAAGAGACTGGAGGTTGGGAAGAGGAAGCTCCCAAGGATGGGAAATGAAACCTAGATCTGAATGTAATATCCAAGGCGGTTATTTTAGATGAGACCAAAGGAGGGAAACCACATCTGACGAGGCCAGAAGGGGGCAATGAGGATGAGATGAGTCTTCAGGCGATGAGCTTTCTGTAAGACTTTCGGAATGAGAGGAGTTGGGGGATAGGCGTATAAAAGACCCGGCAGCCAATTGTGAACCACAGTGTCCCTGGGCGACTCCCCCACTGGGGGGATCAGTGCAAAGTATTTACTGCATTTGTGATTAATTGGGGAAGGCAAACAGATCGCAGCAAGGGAGACCCCAAAGGTCGAATATCTGACTTGCTACTGACAGATTCAGGGACCACTCGTGAGAACTCTGGATAGATCTGCCAAGTTTGTCTGCTAGCAAGCTGGAACTGCTGAGAATATGCGTTGCAAGAAGAAAGCTCCTGGAAGACAATGCCCATTCCCACACCCTCATGGCCTCCATGCACAGGGGATAAGATTGTGTTTTTCTCTGTTTGTTGATGCACCAGGCCACTCAACAAGTCTTCTGTCTGAATTGCAACAGTCCCAAGAGGGAGACAGTCCTGGAAGGCTTGCAACATCAGAAGGACCGCTCTCATCTCCAGGACACTGATGTGCAATTTGGTGTATAAGGGGAAACATGTGCCATGGATAGTCCTTTCCCTAAAATGCCTCCGCACCCCAATAGGGAGCTGTTCTGTGGTCGCCATGACTTGGGATTGGGGGAAGACAAAAGGTTCTGCCTGGAAGGTCTTGAGCTTGGAGTCACCAAGCAAAGTGACATCTACAGACCTGAGAAATCGTGACCGTCATGGACATGGGATGAAGTTGAGTTGACCACTGCACTGCAAAGATCCATTGCAGAAGTCGCATATGATATCTGGCAACAGGGACTAACTGAATCACCACTGCCCTAGATCCAAGGGCTTGCAAGATTAAATGTATAAAGGGAATCTCCAAATCCAGAAGACGACATAACTGTTCCCGAATCATCTCGTCTCTGTGCAGGGAAAGAGCTGCAGTCTCTGACACAGTGTCCAGAAGGACCCCGAAAAATTCCAGGTTCTGGCATGAAATAAAATGAAACTTGGGCAGGCTGACTGTGATGCCTAGGTCCCAAAAGAGAGAGAGTATAATCCGTGGCCAAAAGAGAGAGAGTATAATCCATGGCCTAAGTGAGTTGATGCCTTTTGGGAGCCATGAGGAACCAATTGTCCAGGTACAGAAAGACCTGAAAACCTTGCATCCGGAGAAGGGCTGCTACCACTAGGGCTGCTACCACTGCCATACATTTGGTAAACATCTGGGGGGGGGGGGTGAGGCAAGTCCAAAGGGCAGGGCTCTGAACTGGTAGTGACTGTCCCTCAGGCAGAAGCACAGGTATCTCATAGAGCATCTGTCAGTTTTTATGTGATAGTACACATACTTGAGCTCCTCTGGGCATATCTAATTGTCCTTGCGCAAAAGTGGCAAAATGGACTAAACAGTGACCATCCAAAACTCTGGCTTCTTGACTGACAAATTCAGAATACTGAGATCAAGAACGGAACGTAGGTCCCCGGTTTTCTTGGGCACCAAAAAGAAACGAGAGCAAGTCCCGGACCCTCGTTGTCCTGTTTGGACATCTTGGATGGCTATTTTTTGAAGGAGGTCTTGAACCTTGGAGAGGGCCAACTCCCTTTGGCAGGGTGGAACATCCAGGAGGGTTTTTTTTGAGTTGCAGGTTTCTGAGCAAAGGGTATGAAGTATCCCCAGGATACGAAGTTTAGCACCCACTGATCTGTGGCAATATCTGCCCAAGTTACTGGCTGTAATGAGAGATGACCCCCAACTGTCTCCATGGCAGGACAGCTGGGCAGGGCGGCACTTCAGGAGCGCTGACGGGGCTTCTCCTAGAAGGGTTCCTGGGAACCCTGGTTCTGCGGACCTCCTCTGCCTCTGGGGCAGTGTCTGCTATTAAACCCCCTTTCCCGGCCAGAAGAAGAGGATTCTTGAGGAGTGTCCTGGAAGGATGACGGAGACCTGCGGAACCACAGTTTCTTACTACCCCTCTGATTCTTGGAAAAGGATTGCTGGGGAGTAGAAAACATGATCCTTACTGTGGACAGGGTCTTTCCCGCCTTCTTGTTGTGGGATAAGGCTTCTTTGACTGAGGAGCTGTCAAAAGGGGCATTAGTAAAAGACGTCTTGAAATTTCCCACAAACCCGCAAAGGCAAAGCCAGGCATGATGCCTAATTGCAATGCCCGTACCTGCCACTCGAGAGGTGGCCTCCACCGCATTAGAGATCAACTTCATCAAGGCGTTAGCTAGGAAGGTCAAAGTAAACGGCTTGAGAGAGACTAACTTAAGACTCTCCAGAGACAGCAACTCCGAAATGGAAGTGGAGAGTTCTGATACTAAATCACTTTGCAGCCGGGTAAAATGTGCCATGTAGTTTGTTGTCTTCAGTCCAAAAGTAGCCAAACACATGCTTCCCAAAGTGGTCATCACCCGAGACTCATTGTTCGGGGGGACGGACCATGGAGCTCTGTTCAGCGAGCTCCTTTTTGGTGGCTGCTGCAACCACAATGGCATCAATGGGGAAGAGGAAGACCAACCGCCTCACTCCAAGTATGTCCCCAAAGGACACCTGTTCGTACAGAAGTCTGAGGGACCAGTCTCCTTCCTCGAAATCTATGTCCTTGGTGAGGGACTTTCAAGGGGAGTCCAAGTGCCTCCTCCTGAGTGTCCTTTTCCGGGGAGGCTCCTCCACGGCAAGGCTCTGGAAAGGACTCGGAAGAGGAAGGGACCTCAATAGGGGTAATGCCTGTATGAAGGCAATCACGAGAGGGCTGACCCTGGAAGGATGATGGAGGTCTCGCCACCCAACAAAGGAGGCTGGGGGGAGGGATCCAGAGCCGAGGTAGAGGCAGCTGCCCATCCAGAGACAGTCCTCTCTATTGCCCAGAAAGCCAATGGGCTGGAAGATGCCACCCGCCTCATCCCCACTAGCCACAGACGACTGGGACAGAAGGGGACCCCAATGCAGCACCGACGTCCCCAGAAGATATCAACCCCGAGCTGTCTAAAGCAGAGGCCCTCAAAGCGAGGGAACTGTCCAAAAACTCTGGACTGGACCCGCCCAAACCGGTGACCCCTGTAGACCTTGTGAGGCCGAGGTATGGTCAGCTCAGAGGGCAACGGAGCTGAGCCCGCAAGGGACCCAGACAGTGTGAGAAAGAAGCAATACCCAACACCGCTGGCCTCTCCCTAGGGACGCTCTGATCCGGGGGAACCACACCCAGATGGGTTGGTCGGGGAGAGAGAAGTTCTGTGGATGGGTTAGGTCACCTGGACAAATGGCCAGGGGGGTGTCAACAATCCCAGCTCGATTTGGGCCTTGAGAAAGCTCCTCCTCATCTTATCCATGTCGGAGCAGAGCAGGCTCCTGGTGGAATGGGAGGATATAGAGGAATGGCCCCACCTAGCCAATGGCCTACGGTCCCTTAGGAGAAGAACAACTTGCCAGCCTCAGATCAGACCTCCCGAAAGTGACTGGGGAGTTTTCAATAATGATCAGATCCATCAAAACAGTCGGATCCGAGGGTCTTGCTGGATTCAAAGACCAAGAGGGCACTGCGGTCGGAGCCGAGGGAGGGGTCAGATCTGAGGGTTGTCTTGGCCAGATCAGATCCGAGGAACTCTGAGGCTCCAAGGACTCAGATCTGACAGGGGGAGCTGGGGCTCTCGAAGCCAAAGAGCCGGGACCCGAAGCCACAGAGGCTAGACTCGGATCCCGGGAACTATGATCCAAGAGTCTTGGCTTTTTGGCAGGCGAATCCCAAGAGGAAGAAGACTTCCTCTTGGGATCCGAAGAAGGCTTAGAAGGGGAAGTCATAGCCAGAGGACCCCCTTTCGCAAGCCCCTTAAACAAAAGTTTGTTTCTATGCTCTAGGAGAGCTCTGCGGTTGAATCCAGCGCAGATGTCACATTCAACCTCCAGATGAGACCCTCCTAGGCAGTAGACACACTCCTCGTGTGTGTCGGCATGGGGTAACTTCCAACCGCACAAGGAGCATTGTTCAAATCCTGTAGGTTTTTCTGACATACCTGCATACCACACACACACACACACACACACACACACACACACCAACCAATGGGGGGGGGGGGGGGAGGAAAGAAGGAACCCTAAGATCAGGAGGACAGGGCGGGATCCCAGGAAGAACCTAAAAAATTACTCCAAAGAGCTATCAGGAGGGGAGTTGGTCTGGAAATTGTGGCAAACTTAATCCAAGGGTTGTGGGTAGCAAGGAATCTTGGGAAGGGGAGGGGCTTGAGCTGAGGAGCTGTCACTTTTAGTGCCGGCTTGGATCTGTGGTCGGAGCCTATACCCATCCATGATCAATAATGACACTGACAGCAACAGATCAACTGGTTTTGGTGCACAAATGCTTAAGCCAGAACTGACGCACTTAAGAATAAGACAAAATAGGCCTTCAACCAGCAACTTCCAGGCAGATGGGTGTAGGCTATCCTCTCCTGTCACAAGAGTTTAGACCATAAATCCTCCTAATGTAAAGTAACTGGTATGAAACCCAAGTGCTTACACCAGAATAAAAGCACTTAGAACAACAGGCACAAAAGGCCATCACCCAGCAATTCGCAGCTCAGAAGGGCAGAGTCTACTCTCTCTTCCCACAAGAGTGCAGACCACAAACCTTATTAATGTAAAATAACTGGCCTGAAACCAAAGTCCTTTAACCAAAACTAAGACACTTAGAACAACAACTACAATTTAATCAGGCTACTAACAAGCAATAACAAAATGCAACTGAAAAATTTAAGAACTAACAGTAAAAATGAGATAAAGTAATAAAATAAGGAAGAGACACAAAAACAGTAAAAGCAGCTGCATATTTTTTTTTTTTGTAGGAAGGGACCTCACTGTACCAATAGAATGAGCTGATGCGATGGGACTGGGAAGTGTGTCCAATATCAAATTTATAGTAGAGGCGGGCAACTCAAAAGACACCAAGTTTTAAGAACACAACAATTGTGTGGGTAGGTGGGACAAAAAAATGAAGACAGAATCAGTACAGAAGTAAGACAAGTAAAGAAAAGTACAGTTTTGTACCTACCATAAATGTAGATGTCCGAGAGGTATGTATCTGCAGTCCTAACAAATGGGTTGTCTTGCCTCAGGCAGCCCTTCGGTCGGCCGGATTCCAAAGTCTGGGTCTGGCCTCGGCTGATGTCGCACTTCACCCGACGTCATAGCTGCAGTTATCCGGGTATAAAGGCATCAGCCGACGCCATTTTCCTCAGTGTTTCTTGCCCCAGATGCCAGGTACCCTCTAGGAAGGCTAAATTTGGATAAATGCAAATGTTTCCAAACAATAGAGAGCAAATAGAAATAAACATGTATATACATATATACAAACAAATACACCATAATAGATTCCCCCAGCTAGCCAAGAGATGGGCAAATACCCTAGGAGTACCACAGAGGGGAAGGAGGGTGGGTAATCCTGACTGCAGATGCATACCTCTCGGACATCTACATTTATGGTAGGTACAAAACTGTACTATGTCCTTCAAGGATGCATCTGCAGTCCTAACAAATGGGTAGAATACCATAGCCAAACTGGGGGAGGAGGTACTAAAAAGATTATGGTGTAGTTAAGATCCCTTGCAAAACAGCAGTGGCAAAACCTGCTCGGGATCTGGAGTATAAGGGTAGATTATAATGCTTGGCAAATGTATGCACGGAGCTCCAAGTAGCAGCCTCTAAAATGTCTTTGGTAGCCACTCCTCGTAAAAAGCTGTAGTAGTGGCTGTAGCCCTTGTGGAGTGAGGTCTGATGTTTTCTGGAGTTGTCTTTCCATGATAAGAGTAACAAAATCTAATGCAATTTCCTATCCATTTTGAGATTGTCTGTTTTGAAATTGCTTTTCCTTCCATTCCTGTTGCATATGCTACCAGAAGCTGGTCAGTTTTTCTATTGTTCTTGGTTCTGTCCAGGTAGTAGCGCAATTGCCTATGCACATCCAAGGTATGTAGTAGTCTTTCCCCCCTGTTCTGTGGGTTGGGGAAGAATGTAGGTAGGTGGATTGCTTGGTTTAATGATACCCTGGAGACCACCTTTGGCATAAAAGTAGGATTAGTTCTCATGGACACTCTATCCTGATGGAAGATAAGGAAGGGCTGTACTGCCATTAATGCCTGTAATTCAGAAACCCTTCTTGCTGAAGTGATTGCAAGCAGGAAAGCAGTTTTCCATGATAAGTACTGTAATTCTGCTGTTGCTGCTGGTTCAAAAGGGGGGAGTGTCAACTTTTCTAGCACAAAGTTCAAGTCCGATGTAGGCAATGGTGGCTTCCTTGGTGGTTTTACATTTTTAATTCCTCTCAGAAACTGCCTGAGTAGAGGATGAGATAAGACTGGAGGATCCATGCTGTATTCTGCTGAAATAGCTGACGCATGAATCTTAATGGAAGAGTAGGACAGGCCATTGTGGAAAAGCTCTGCTAAGTATTCCAGGATGTTAGCTATGTTTACCAGTGATACATTTTCTCCTTTAGCTGCACTCCAAATGAGATATCTTTTCCATTTTGCTGAATAAGTTTTTCTTGTTGAGGGTCTGCGAGCCTCCAAGATAATGTCTTTAACCCTTTCAGATAAATCTGGGTTATTTTGTCTTATGCAATGTTCCAAGCAGCTAGCTGCAGTGTTTTCAAGTTTGGATGCAGGGTTTTGAAGTTGTTCTGTGTTAGCAGTAAAGGAACTAGGGGTAGAGGCCATGCGTGTTCCCGAGACATACTCCTCAGTAATGGGTACCAATGCTGCCTCGGCCAGTCTGGAGCTATCAGGATGATCCTTGGGTGATCTTCTTTGATCTTCAATAGCACCTTGTGCATCAAAGGAAGAGGTGGGAATGCATATGCTGTCAGGTTTTCCCAACTGAAAGATAGGGAGTCCACCTTCCAAGCAAGTGGGTGGTATGTCCTTGTGCAGAATTTTTTCAATTGGTGGTTGTGTGGGGATGTGAATAAGTCTATTTCTGGTATTCCCCATTTCCTTGTAATGGATTTGAAGATGTCTGGATGCAGCATCCATTTGTGGGCATCCGTGGTAGTTCTGCTTAAGATGTCTGCTAGTATATTTTCTTTTCCTGGCACAAATATTGCCTGGAGCTGAATGTTGAGGCTCAGGGCCACATTCCAGAGGTCCATTGCCATCCGGCATAGAGGATATGAATGTATGCCTCCCTGTTTGTTGATATACCACATAACTGTGGTGTTGTCCGTCCTTATCAGCAATTGACCCTGTTGAAAAAATGGTCTGAATGTCTGAATTGCCAGTTTTACTGCCAGCATCTCTTTTTGATTTATGTGTAGGCTCAGCTGGTCTTGAGTCCATAAGCCTTGTATGCACTTGTCCAGCATGTGTGCCCCCCAACCGAGGTCTGAGGCGTCCGTGGTGATAGTCTGGCTTGGTTGAGGGCTGTGGAAGGGCAGTCCTTTGTTCAACTGACAGGCCTGAGCCCACCATCGGAATTCTTGCTTCAGGCATGGAATTACTGGAATTTGGGTTTCTAGGCTGTGCTTGTGCTGAGACCATAAATTCCTTAGGTACCATTGCAACTTCCTCATATGTAGTCTGGCATGTGGAATCAATATTATGCAAGATGCCATGTAACCCAGGGCTTGCAGGACTTTCCTTGCTGTAAGCTGGTTCTGCGTTGTTAATGCCATGAAATAGAGTGGTAGGTGCTTCTGCTTTTCTGCTGTGAGGAATGCCATTTGGTTTGATGTGTCCAGTTCTGCACCCAAGAAAGTTATCCTTTGGGATGGTATCAGCCTTGACTTTTTTATGTTGACCGTGTATCCCAGGGCTTGCAGTAGGTGAATGACCTTTCTCAAATCTTTTGTTAATTTGTTTTTGTTGTCCGCTTGTAACAGGCAGTCGTCCAGGTAAGGGTAAATTTGAATTCCCTGAAGCCTGCAATGAGCAATTACTGATGCCAGGCATTTCGTGAATACTCTGGGCGCAGTAGATAAGCCAAAAGGCAATGCTGAGAATTGATAATGCTCTAATCCTGCAAGAAATCTGAGGTATCTTCTGCAATTTGGTCGTATGGGGACGTGCAGGTATGCCTCCTTGAGATCTAGAGTTACCAGCCAAGACTCCTTGAGCCCAGCATGGGGAGAAGCTGCTGTAGGGTCAGCATCTTGAATTTTGGAACAATGAGATATGTGTTCAGAGCGGACAGGTCGAGAATAGGTCTCCATTGGTTTTCCTTTCTTGGCACCAGGAAAAGTCTGGAGTAAAATCCTTGCCCTTGTTCCATAGATGGTACCTTTTCTATAGCTCTCATCCTTAGTAAGTGGTCTATTTGTTCTAGAGTGTTTGTCTTTTGATTTGGAGGTAGGTTTGGCATTCCTCTCTTCCTTGGTAGAGTATGGAAGTGAAACCTGTAACCTTTGTCTATTGTCTGTAAAATCCATTTGTCTCCTGTAATGTAATGCCAGTTTACTGAAAATAAGGCTAGCTTTCCGCCTAAGGGTGCTTCTAGTTGTTCCCTGGTAGGCGGTTTCAGAGCCAAGTCACTGTGATTGTCCTGTGGAAGTGGTAGTGGCTGGATCTGTGGCAGTACTTCGCTGGTTGTTAGGCTGCCACTGACGTCCCCTGTAGGCACCTCTGGATTGACCTCTGCCTCTTGGGTGCCTATTCCTGCCTCTCTGTGCTCTGGTGGTGTCTGGAAAGGACCAATTCTTGGAAGGCCAGTTCCTACTAAACCTTGGAGGCTGGACCTGTAAGAAATCCTTGACTGTCTGGACAGATTTTGCTTTCTCTTCCACCTTCAACACTTGCTGTGCAGGGGAGCCAAACAAACTGTGTTTTATCCATGGGAGCATCTAGGAGCTTTGACTTTACATGGTCTGGTAAGGACTGCTCTTTTAACCATGCATGCCTTCTGATCACTGTACCAGTCATAACTGATCTAAAGGAAGCCTCCAGTGCATCATAGCCGCATTTTAAGGAATGATTACTGACCTGCTGAATATTATGTACCATTTCCTGACGGGACTGTCGGTCTAAAGGTTCAGGCGAGGACAGTTTTTTAGTTAACTGATCAAACAAATTCCTGATACTGAATCATGTGGAATTGACAGTTTAAGGCCCTAGCCGAAAGAGTAGCAGAAGTATAAACTTTTTTACCCCATCTCTCTAAGGCCCTAGATTCCCTTTCAGAGGGGAGGGGGTTTTTGGCAGAGGCAGCTGCTACAGCCCTGGGGCCCTGTGAAATAGTTTCAGGATCTGCAAAAGGAGCCTTATACAAGTGATAATGTGTGTGGTATCTGTCGGGCTTAGCAGGGGCCGGAGGAAGTGAATCAGGAGCAGTACAAGCATCATTAAATGCATCATCCACAACTGTAAGTACTGGAGGAATGGCTAAAGGCCTATGCTGTGGCAAATGCAAAAAGGTCCTAAGCCTTTTCCTAGAGTCTGAAAAATCCTGGCCCTGCCATTGAAATTGTTCCCTCATAGCATGCAAGGTTTCCCCAAAAGAAAATTCCTCAGGAGGAGAGGCAGAAGGAATGGAGTCTTCTGCATCAGAGTCCTCATATGGAGAATAAGGGCCTTCTGGAGGGTTTGAATTTTCTGAATCATCAGAAGAGTAATCTGTAGAAACTGGCTCAGGGGGCTCTGCTCTAGGCCTCTTCTCTGGAGGGGGGGTGAGAGGCCCTGTCAGGGTGAGGCTGGGATCCCCTTATCAAAGAAATGAGATCCTCTGCTAGACTAAGCATTTGAGTACTAGAGTTAGGCCTGTGAGAGGCGGTTTTAGCAGGCACGGTCTTTGTTGATTTTGCTGCTATAGCCCTGGTAAAAGCCTTAATTGACATGGATGCAGGGGGCCTAGCAGCTCCACGTGCAGGAGTAGATATATCTAAAGGGATAGTATCCGATAAATCCTGAGAACCTGTAAGAGCAGGTGGAATTTCTGTAGCAGATTCAGCCATGCTGGATGAGGCCTTAGGAGGCAAGCTTTCGGCCGAAGGAAGAACCGAGGACTCGATTTCAGCCGAAACAGAGACACTCGCGGTTGACTTAACTGCGGTTTCAGCCGAAACCGCGGACCGCGAGTGTCGGTCCTTTTCCTTACGCTTTTTAGCTAATTGTGAAGTCGGAGTCTCCGACGGCATGTTGTAAGCAAAAGCGGAGCCGAAAAACTCCTCTGCAAACTCCGACCGACGTCTAAGTGTCCGTCGGTTGAAGGAAGCACAGGCTAGACAAGCTGCTACGTCGTGGTCTGGGCCTAAACAAGGTAGGCAGTAAGAGTGGAAATCTTTATGAGGTATTTGTTTCCCACAAGTTAAACAGTTATTCACTTTTTCTGTCATCGGCTGAGGCAAGAAAGAGTCCCCAACGGGGTACTTAGCTTTTTAGAAGTCTTCGGTAGTAGCAATCTCTGGTTCTGACCGACCGGCACTTGCGAACAGCTTCTGCTTCGGGCGCCACGCGGCAAGAAAGACTGAGGAAAATGGCGTTGGCTGATGTCTTTATACCCGGATAACTGCAGCTATGACGTCGGGTGAAGTGCGACATCAGCCGAGGCCAGACCCAGACTTTGGAATCCGGCCGACCGAAGGGCTGCCTGAGGCAGGACAACCCATTTGTTAGGACTGCAGATGCATCCTTGAAGGACATCCTTGAAACTTAACCCTGAGATACGTTCAAAAAACACAGCTATTGCAGAAGTTACAAACTGCAACCTAAGAGCAGCACAGGATTGTGGAATATCACTGAAACAGAGCACAAAAAATATAAGTATACAAAACTGATACAAGTATATATCAGCTTTGGATTTCCAAATGGCTGTAGAAGCAGTACTTCTTGTAGCCAACCACAGGTGAAGGCACAAAAGAACAGAAACTTACAGAATGAATTCCTTTATACCATCAGATTGAAAGGCTTTTCTAAAGTTATACCTTCAGGGCAATCAAGATAGAAACAAAGAGCTATAGACCAACATTTCACACCTAAATAAAAAGAAGACTGAATCAAAACAGACAAGTAAAAAACCTAGGAACTTAACTGAGTTAAACACACAAAACACAGCTATTGCAGAACACTTTAAAACTACAACCTTAGAGCAGCCCAGGATTATTAAATATCACTGAAACAGAGCAAAAAGATGTACTTTATCAGCTTTTGGATTTCCAGAAATGGCTTTAGAATATGTAATTCTTGAAGTAATGTAAGAAATGTTTAACTTTCCACAACGATTAACTTATTTAATCAATCAAGTATGTAAATGCAGACAAGCACACATACATATAGACATTGGTGCACCAACCAATGTCCAAAATAACCAGCATTTCCTTTTTAAGAGAGGTAGTCCCACACAGCTGCAAAGGCAAACTTTTCTTATAAACTATTTAATGCAATAATGGACAATTTTCCACTTATTTAAAGCAAATGGAGCAGAAAAATCACCCACCTCAGTCCCTCAGAGTAACTGGCTAGCCAACAGCATCATAAAGTTATTGTAAACTGAAATGATGCATTGCAAGGTCACATGATACAGTAGGAAGAAAAACAAACGCATCAAAAGATTACTTTCTTTACGGGGACTACTGTAATCTCAACTACCTGCTAGCAAGTCTGCAAGGTATGTAACATATCTGATAAAGTCACTATACAGAATATCAACAAATGTACGGGGGGGTTAAGAGGTAGCAGCTTCCCCCTTATAATTAAAGTTAAGCATTTAAATAATGTGAACTGGCATACTACATGGCAATCAGTTTCAGTAAGCTTTAGAGGAATGGTACAATCATTCTATACAACAAGTAGAAGTTCATGTCACTGCCTCGTATGCAGTTTTGATTGTGAAGAGATGTCAGCTGCAATGAAGCACATTTTAAAAATGCAACATCATTAAAGGTTTCTAAACAAAGGAAGAGATAAGATGACTGGCAAATGCCATACATGGTTGCAGTTACTAGTAACCAATACACTTGACAAGGCAGTTCAGCAAGTTTCTCAATCATTCAGTGGACAACTAAGCCAGAAGTGATAGCACGGTGATCCAATCATGTTAAACAAGATGGTTGCCAAACCACACACCTTACAGGACATGAACCTGGGGCTCAGATTAAGACAAACTTCAGATGTCACGTAAATGTAGTACTTACTCTTCTTTCTAGAGAATTCTGCAGTAGGAATAACACCTAAAAGGCAGAATCACAAGTAATAAATATGACCCCCAGGAGGACACATGGCAGTTAAGCCAAGTCACCACCATTCAGCTCTACTCTATCAAGCACTTACCAGGGAAATACCTATATCCAGGAAAGTGGACATCAGGATACGGGGTATCCATTTTTATGCATGAATCAGACATTGCTAATACATGTGGTGACAGAGATTATGAAGGACTGAATTCATTTCAGTTTGTTTAGCATGTTCCCAGTATTAAAGTGTCTTATTTTGACAAAGTGATTGTATACAAGGGGACTTGCTGGGAGCCACAATGTTTGAGGGATATCAGATGCAATCCTAGATTAGACTCTAGATCGCTACGAAATAGGATATGTACTAGTGACATTTTTCTAAATGTAAATCTGCAAAATTTAAGGATGGGAACAATGCAGGAAGTGGGTTTGGCGCTTTGCTTGGGGGGGGCACGGTAAGAGTGGTTGTAGGAGTGGGGTGACCTGGAAGGTTTGAGGGATGAAAGTGTAGTTGTGGAAAATGTTTCCATAACAGTAAGATGTCCCTTCTCTCTTGACTGCTGCAGTATTCTTCACTTGAAGGGATCTCCTGCCAAGGACAGCCCAAGATCCAGCCAGCATACCAAAGCCTTTAGATCTTATAAGCACCACATGTCACATGTATGCTCTTTGTGTAGGATATAGGGCTTAAAAGTGATGTACAGATACAAATACTCAAAACTGAATTGCCTCAGGAGGATCAAAACACCCACAGTGACAAAGGACAACATGCACATCCATCATATTTGTCTTTCGGCTGTTCCCGTTGGGGGTCGCAGCAGTGGATAGCACAGTTGTGTACACTTACCATAAATGTAGACGTTCAAGTGTATTCACTGTTGCAGTCATTACATTTGGGTAATCTGCTGGCAGGTTGCCCTCAGTCGGCCTGACTAATAAAGTCTTGGGTCCTACGTGGATTGCAGTCTCCTCTTCCATTACGTCAGGTTGTCAAGGGTATAAAAGATGCAGAAAATGCCATTTTATTCAGTTTTTCTTGCCCCAGATGTCAACTACACCACAAAGGCTTTAGAATATAGTGAAGGAAAGAAGTTATAGAAAAGGGGGATGGTGGGGGGGGTAACCTGGACTGCAACAGTGAATACACTCGAACATCTACATTTATGGTAAGTGTACACAACTGTACTATGTTCTTCGTGTTTCACTGTTGCAGTCATTACATTTGGGTAGAATCCCAAAGCTATGGCTGGGAGGATGGAACTAAACAGCATTAGGAGTGGCTATAAGGCCCTGCAGAACTGCAGTGGCAAAGCCTGCCCTGGATTTGGAGAAGAGAGGCAAATGATAATGCTTTGTGAAGGTATGAACATAGGTCCAAGTAGCAGCTTCTAGAATGTCTTTGGTTGGAACTCCTCTGAGAAAGGCTGCTGAGGTAGAGGCAGCCCTGGTGGAATGTGACCTCATTCCCTTGGGCACAGGTTTACTATGGTGTAAGCAGCAGAAATGAATGCAGTGGCTTATCCACTTAGAAATTGTCTGCTTTGATATAGCCTTCCCCTCTGATCCTGAAGCAAATGCCATCAGTAGTTGCTCAAACTTTCTTTGAGATTTGGTCTTGTTTAAGTAGGATCTTAGTTGTCTGTGTACGTCCAATGAATGCAGAATCCGCTCCCCCTTGTTCGGCGGATTTGGGTAAAATGTTGGCAGGTGAATAGTTTGGTTAAGAGCCACACTGGATACCACCTTAGGCATAAAGGAAGGATTGGTCCTGAGGGACACCCTGTCCGAGTAAAATGTAATAAAAGGCTCCACAGTAATGAGAGCCTGTAGTTCTGAAACCCTTCTTGCTGAAGTGATTGCCAAAAGGAAAGCTGTTTTCCAAGATAAAATGTTTATATCCGCAGTAGCTGTTGGTTCAAAAGGAGGCAGGATGAGTTTTTCCAGCACAAAATTGAAGTCCCATGCAGGAGTTGGTGATCTTCTGGGAGGCCTTAATTTTTGGCCCCTCTAAGATACTGCTTTAGCAGAGGATGAGAAAAAATGGGAGGCTCCGTGTTGTAAAGAGCCGAGATGGCGGAGGCATGGAATTTTATTGAAGAAAAAGATAGGCCCTTGTCAAGCATCTCAATCAAGTATTGTAAAATCTGATTGATATTTGGTATTGCTGTGTCCGTTCCTTATGCTTGGTTCCAAGCACAGAATCTCTTCCATTTATCAGCATAAGATTTTCTAGTACTAGGCCTTCTGGCTTACAAAATGACATCCATCACAGATTTACTGAGAGGTGTTGTTTGAATGATTAAATGATCAGCCATGCTGTAAGGTTCAGAGGTTGGAGCGGAGTGTGCAGAATTTGATTGTTCTGCTGAGACAGTAGATGAGGTATTTGAGGCAAGTACCATGGACATATTCCTTAGAATTCGGTACCAGTGCTGGCGAGGCCAGTCTGAAGCAATTAGGATCATTTTTGTTTTTTCTTGTCTGACCCTAAGACCTTGGAGAGAAGAGGCAGAGGGGGAAAGGCATAGACTGATAGGTTTTTTCCAACTGAAGGATAAGGCATCCACTTTCTATGCTTGTCTGTGATAAGTCCTTGTTCAGAATTTGTCCAGTTGATAATTTTGGGGATAGGCAAATAGATCTATGTCTGGGCTCCCCCATTTCTGTGTTACCATGCTGAAGATTTGTGGATCCAGTTTCCACTCGTGCGGGTCCATAAGATTTCTGCTTAGGTCGTCTGCCAGAGTATTTTGTTTTCCTGGTAGGAATCGAGCTTGAAGATGTACTCGGTAAGTTAAGGCTGTGTTCCACAATGCCATGGCTAGTCTGCAAAGGGGGTAGGAATGTGTACCCCCCCTGCTTGTTTATGTACCACATAACCGTGGTGTTGTCCGTCTTTATCAGTAGTTGTCCTGGATGAAGTAAGTCCTTGAAGGCTGTCAGAGCATTCTGAACAGCTAGCATCTCTTTCTGGTTGATGTGCAGATGCATTTGTTTTGGGCTCCATATGCCCTGAATGCATCTCCCCGCCAGGTGGGCTCCCCAAGCATAGTCTGATGTGTCTGTGGGTGGCAGGGGGTAGAGTGAATGATAGTCCCTTGTTTTGGTGACATGTCTCTGCCCACCAAAGAAACTCCTGTTGTAGGCAAGGAATGAGAGGAATCATTGTTTCCAGACCGTGACAATGTTGACTCCATAAACTTTTTAGGTACCATTGAAGTTTCCTCATATGCAGTCTTGCATATAGAATTAGTAGAATGCAGGATGCCATGAACCCCAAAGCCTGCAGAATTTGTCTTGCAGATAACTGGGTTTTTGTTGCCATCTGTTTGAAGTATGTTGTCAGTTGCCTTTGTTTGTCTGGCGTAAGGTAAGCCACCTGGGCAGTTATATTGAAGCTTGCACCCAGGAATGTAATTTTTTGAGAGGGTACCAGTTGTGATTTATTTTCGTTTATTGTGTACCCTAGGCATGTTAGAAGCCTTTTTACAAATGCCAGATGTTGAAGAAGAATGTCCTTGTTCTCTGCTTGAATGAGACAGTCGTCCAGGTAAGGATAAATTTGTATGCTTCTTTGTCTGCAGAATGCAATTACTGGTGCCAGGCACTTTGTAAACACCCTGGGTGCAGTAGATAAGCCAAAGGGCAGTGCAGAGAATTGGTAATGCAAAAAACCTGCCTTGAAGCGGAGGTATCTTCTGCATGATTCCCTTATTGGGATAAGCAGGTATGCCTCTTAAGTCTAGAGTCACTAGCCAAGCGTTTCTGCCCAGCATAGGCAGTAGCTGTTGTAATGTCAGCATTTTGAATTTTGGAATGTCCAGGAAAGTGTTCAAAATCGATAAGTCCAGTATTGGAGGCCAGGCATGGTCTTTTCTGGGTACCAGTAACAGTCGTGAATAAAAACCTTGTCCTTTTTCCTGTTCTAGTACTGGTTGAACAGCCCCCATATCCATGAGGGATGTAACTTGTTTCCGAGCCTCTGCCTATTGATTTTGTGGCAGATCTGGCCAACCATTTGGAATTGGCAAAGTATGGAAATGAAATATGTGCCCCTGGGATACTATGTTTAATACCCACTTGTCCTGGCTAATTAACTTCCAATTTTGAGCATGAAGTGCTAATTTTCCCCCCAAGGGGGTTGCCAAAAGATAAGTGCTTGGTGGAGGTAGAGGGAAGTCATTGAGACTGCTTACTGTAGGGTTGTGCTTTGTTTCCTCCAGATTTGGAGGTGGAGGCACCCCATTGCTTTGACCTGTAAGAACCCTGTGATTGGTATCTAGAGCCTTTTGAGTGCCTGGATTTGCCTTGAGAGGCTCTGTTGGACACAGGAAAGGACCAACATTTAGTAGGCCAGTGCCTACTGAATCTGGGTGGCTGCACTTGTAAGAAATGTTTTTACAGTTTGCATAGATTTAGATTTGTCTTCCATTTTCTTTAAAACCTCTTCTGCCTTATTACCAAACAGAGTATCATGCTGTAAAGGGGCATCCAACAATTTATCTTTAACATGATCAGGCAGATTTTGATCCTTGAGCCAGGCATGCCTTCTAATCACAGATCCAGTAAATGCGGCCCTGCAAGAGGCCTCCAAGGAATCAAAACCACATTGCAAAGTATGCTTTCCAACCTGTTCTGCTGCATGCAATAATTCCTGTAATTCTTTATTTTCCACACAATCATAAATCAACATTATTTTCTGTTTCAATAAGCCCATAACATGTTGATATTTAAGCATATGAAACTGGCAGTTTACGGCCCTAATTGCCAAGGTTGCAGATGTACCACTCAAAAACAAAACCACAAACTAATAAATACCACCGTTGCAGGTCGCTGCACCTCTAAAAAGCTCCTAGTAATCCAGAGGTTATATTCAGGACTCCTAATAATCCAAAAAATGTCTGTAAAGAACGCCAATAAACGAAAATACCAAACAGGAATTTTATTAAGCTTAAAACCAAGCTTTTCGTCGGCGCTCTGCACCAACTTCTTCAGAAAGCAAACTAAAAACAAAGAACAATACATCTGTCCCATTATTTAAGCATCATAGCTCCACTCAAACACTCCCCCTTGTGGACACACCTGAAAATTGCACATCAATGCACTTAAAAAACTTAACCACAGAAAAACTGTGCATCACCATTTGTATAAGATCAACATTACCAGCCCTGAATATTTGTAATCAAACTAATACTCTAAATTTACGCCACCAACATAGCATGTATACAATCTTAAATACCTGGTAGAGACTATAAACACACAAGTGGTAAACCCAGGAAAAGTATATGTGTGTAGCGCCTGTTTTAAAAAAAACATGTAAATAAATCAAAATAGTAGCAGTATTAGTAGCAAAAAAAAAAAAAAAGCAAGTTATATATTATATATTGATTGTATTTTGTGTGTAGCGGCCGGTACTAGGAGGCTGACGTCCCTTACATAAAAGACTATTCTGATGAACGATCAAACTACACATCCCCCGCTTAAAATAATGGATACAATGTAACCATTGATAGAGACATTAAAAAATAAAACCAATAACAAAGTAGCACTAAACCATTTTAACAATCAAAAAACGAAGAAAGAAAATCCCCATAAAATAGCTAAAAAGGTGGCCACTCCCAAGGGGATTAAATCAGTCTAAGAAACTTCACCTAACTAGGCTTCTCAGTTTAAGAAAGAAACTAATAGAAAGCATGCTGTTTAGTCCAGGTAGGTGGCAAGCTTCCAATCTGAGTTGCCACATCAACTCCTTGCATTCAAGTCTCAGAGAATCCACATCAACTCCGTGCATGGAATCTCTATCAGAGGGGGTAGGGTTTTTGGCTGTAGAGGCCTCACACCTTTGGGACCCTGTGAGATAGTCTCAGGATCAGCAGCAGGATTTTTGAATAGAAATTTGTGGGAGTCAGGAACCCTGCAATATCTGTCTGGCTTACTAGGAGCCAGAGGTAGGGAATCAGGAGCCATGCTTGATTCCGAAAACACATAAATCAACAATGTCTAATACAGGATGTATAGCCAAAGGTCTATGCTGAGGAAGAAGGAAATCCCTACGCCTCTTTTTTGATTCAGAGAAACCCTGACTCTCCCAATGAAAATGTTATGCAAGGTTTCTCCAAAAGTATAATCCTCAGGAGGAGATGCAGATGGGATGGATTCTTCTACATCTGAATCTTCATAGGGTGGAATAGAAAATTCCTGATCAGAAGAGGAATCAGAAGAAATGGAAACCTGATCTGAAGATTCATAACCAGTGTCTTGCCTAGGCCTCAAGGTAATGAAGTCCTCAGCCATTTTGATCATCTGTTTTTAGGCATAGGAGCTTGAGCACGTGGCTCATGCGTCTGTTTTTTAGACTTGGAAGATGTTGTTGATCTTGTTTTTGAAGCTGGCGTCGGTTTTATATAAAAATGTTGAAACCTGAAAACATCCTCTGAAGCCGGTGCCTGCTCAGTGGCTCCAGACCAATCCAAGGGAGAGACATACGCGGGTTCAATACTCTGAGAATCTCGCAGCATACCGGAATCCACATGGGTCTCGGTAGAGGCCTGCGACTCAAAAGTAGCGGGTATCAGGGGCTGCGAAAGCACCTCACTGAGTACCGGCGACTGGCTTAGGAGAAGCTTTGTCGTCGGTTTTGGACCTCGACGGTCTGTCTGTCTTTTTTCTTTGCGTTTTTTGTGAACTCTGGTAGTCGGATTGGTAATGGACGACATTTCAGGGTAATTAAATCTGGATCCAAAATATTTAGAAGCAAAAACATACAGACGCTTAATAGTGCGTTGGTTAAATCTAGCACAAAACCGACAGCAAGGCACGTTATGATCTGGGCCTAGGCAAGGAATACAGTACAAATGAAAATCCTTATGAGGTATTTGCTTCCCACAAGTAATGCAATTATTAACCTTTAGTGACATCGGTAAGGAGCAAGAAAAGTTTCCCCAACGGGGTACTTAGCTTTAGTTGAAGACTTCGGTTCTGAAACTCTAAAGCGAAAATTTCAGGAGTCGGCCGACCGGCACATGCGAACTGCTTCTGCTTCAGGCACCGCGCGGCATGAAAGACTGAATAAAATGGCGTCGGCTGCATGTTTTATATCCCTGACGACCTGACGTCATAGAAGAGGAGACAGCAACCGACGCAGGACCCAAGACTTTGTTATTCAGGCCGACTGAGGGCAACCTGCCAGCAGATTACCCAAATGTAATGACTGCAACAGTGAAACACGAAGAACAGCACCAGTCCACAGAATGAGTGTTGGTGGAGTTTTTACAGTGCTGAGTTGCCAGCCCAACATCCAACCTTCACAGAAGGCACACAGACCTAGGGCAAACTAAGAATGTCCGATCCATCTACAGCATGTCTTTGGAATGTGGGAGGAAACTAGAGAACCGGGAGGAAATCCCTGAAAATGCAAGGATGACATGCAGAGTTCACAAAAAAGGCACCCCAGCCAAGAATCAAACAGGAGAACCTCTCTCTGTGAGGCAACGCTAGCTGCTGCACCACCCCAGCAGCCCAAAAACATGCACATCTAAAAGGCAACAGCCAGAAGAAAATAAGAAAGGACAGCCCTCAGCTAGGAGGGAAACAAACAAGAAACAAGAGTTATGACAGGCGTGGGAAGGAGGGACAGACCAAATACTGCAACAGGGAAGAGAAGGAAATCCAGTTATAGCAAGATGTTACACAACTGTAGTACGGCCTTCCATATCACAGTTACAGTATGCATCACTGAAGGGAGAGTACAAGAGCCAAGACTAACTGGGTGGAGGAAGGCACAGAAAAGTCCTCTACAAACCCATGCAGAATATCCATGGCAAAATCTGCCCTGGCCCAGGAAATAACATCCAATTTGTAATGTTTAGTGAAAGGTATGAACACAGCACCAAGAAGCAACTTCAAGGTTGAAATTAGTGTCCAAACCCGCGAAAAAGGCACCAGAAGAGGCAATCGCCGTAGCAGAATGTGTCTTTAAAAACCAAGACATCTACCATGAAAGGAGTAACAAAATGTAATGAGTTGCCTTAAAGTACTTAAGTCCCTTTAAGTACTTGGCTCCCTATTGGTCCTTTTTAATAGTCAAAAAGTAGTTCCTTATACTATTCTGGCATGTCCAAAAGTCAGTTTCGGGATTACTCTCCAGTCTAGCTGGTGAATCTGGGAATCTTGAGGCAATGTTACAACTGCCTTATGTACACAAACCACCTTCTCCTCCTCCCAACAAGCTCAAATATATGTGAGAGATGCAACTATATAGCCAAATTGGAGGCTGAGCTCCCTCAACCCAATACTGGCGTAGTCAGTCAGGAGGAGAAGGTAACCACAAATCCAGTCTCACATAGACCTATCGCAACAGAAAACCAAACACAAACACACAAAAACATACTCTGAGGCTCTAAATAAAACTCTGCCCAAGCAGCAGAGACCTCCAAAGCAGACATCCAAGCAACCGCTACCCCACAACAATACCCAGGTATCACATAGTTCACAAAGTCAGTGTGCCACACAGTCACAGCCCTTAAGGCTAAACAACACACCTAATACACTTATAATAGGTGACTCTATTGTCAGACACACTGGCGTCCCACTCACCAGGCTGAACAAGGAGAAGGTCACTGTAAGCTGCCTGTCGGGTGCCAGGATCAGCCACATAACACAAGCACTCAGGGCACTCCAAAGCAAGAACAAATATGACTTTGTCATTGTCCATGCTGGTGTGAATGACCGGAGACGTACCTCCCTGGACTACATGAAAAGAGACATAGAGGAGCTCTCTGATCATGTAGCCCAGGCCGGTATGACCCTGACCTTGAGTAGCATCTTACCCTCACCAAGAATGATGCCACAGTATAAAGACAAAATGATCAATTTTAACAAACTGGCTAAAGTATTGGTGTCATTCAAAGGGGGCCCAGTGTCTGTCAGCCTGGGATGACATGCTCGACAAGCCACGTTGCTTCGCTAGGGACGGCTTGCATCTGTCACCCCTGGGCTTTCGAATACTGGCTAAGGCTCTTGCCACCCCCATAGTGCCTTTTTTAGGCAAGGCTCAAAAGACAAACCCACCTCCATAGACAACACAAAGAAAAAGAAACTAAGGGTAATGCTGCTCAATGCTAGAAGTCTAAACCTCAAGATGCACGCACTCGAGGCTCTCCTCAGTATGGAGAATATCGATATCTGTGCAGTAACAGAGACTTGGTTCAAGGCTCCCGAGAGCACCCCAGCACTACCAGGTTATACCTCATACCATGCCTTTCGGCCCCAAAACTCGGACCGAACCACAAAAGGAGGGGGAGTATACATATTCATCAAAGATACCCACACCTCCAGGTTAGTGGCACTGCATGAAGCATCGGAGACCATCCATGTGCAACTAACAGTGGGCAAAAAGTACAGTTTTGTACCTACCATAAATGTAGATGTTAGAGTGCTAATACAGCTGCAGACATAACAGATGGGTTTTCCTGCCGTCAGGCGGGTCCTCGGTCGGCCGAATTCCAAAGTCTAGGTCCGGCGTCAGTTGCCGTCGCTTCTTCCCTGACGTCAGTGCGACAGGTGTATAAAGGAACCAGCCAACGCCATTTTCTTCAGTTTTTCTTGCCCCAGATGTCAGATGGCCCCAAAAGGAAGGCAATACATAAATTTGTGTAATAAAGCAATGCAATATAATCAATATACAGTAGTTGCAAGCAAATACACCATAAATGAATACCCCAATCAAGTTGTATGAGGAGGTGTTAGCCCATAGGCCTGTCCCAAGAGGGGAAGGAGGGAGGGAAACCTGGACTGCAGCTGTATTAGCACTCTAACATCTACATTTATGGTAGGTACAAAACTGTACTATGTTCATCGTGCATACAGCTGCAGTCATAACAGATGGGTAGAATCCCAAAGCTAAGAAAGGGGTGGTAGGCACTAGGTGGAACTAGGAGGAGCCAGGATGCCCTGCAAGACTGCAGTGGCAAAGCCTGCGCTAGTTTTGGAGTATAATGGTAGGTGGTAGTGCTTGGAGAAGGTATGCACAGAACTCCAAGTGGCTGCTTCCAAAATATCTTTGGTAGGAACTCCTCTGAGGAAAGCTGCGGAGGTAGCTGTGGCCCTTGTGGAGTGGGATCTGATGCCTGTAGGTACAGTTTTGCCATTAAAAGAATAGCAAAAGCGTATGCAGTGGGCTATCCATTTTGAGATTGTCTGTTTGGAAATTGGCTTTCCTTGAGCTCCTACAGCATAGGACACAGAGCTGTTCTGATTTTCTGAAAGGCTTTGTTCTGTCCAAATAATAACGCAGTTGTCTGTGGATGCCCAAGGAATGTAGTAATCTCTCCCCTTTGTTTTGAGGATTAGGATAAAAGGTAGGTAAGTGTATGGCCTGATTCAAAGCTACCCTGGATACCACTTTAGGCATAAAGGACGGGTTGGTTCGTAAGGAAACTCTGTCCTGATGAAAGATGATAAAAGGCTGCACATCCATGAGAGCTTGTAGTTCTGAAACTCTACGAGCTGAGGCAATAGCCAGAAGGAAAGCTGTTTTCCAAGATAAATATTGCAAATCTGATGAGGCAGCTGGCTCAAAGGGAGGCAAGGTCAGTTCTTCCAGAATGAAATTGAGATCCCAAGCAGGTATTGGTTGTTTCCTTGGGGGTCTTAGATTCTTAGCCCCTCTGGGGAACGGTCTTAAGAGAGGGTGAGAGAATAAGGGTGGATCAGTGTTGTATTCTGCAGAAATGGCTGAGGCATGGATTTTGAAGGAGGAGAATGAAAGTCCACTGCTTAACAGCTCAGCTAGATACTGTAGTATTTGAGGTAAATTCAGTTTTCCAGGATCCTGACCCTTTTTCTCATTCCAGACACAAAACCGTTTCCATTTTGCGGAGTAAGCTTTTCTAGTTGACAGCCTTCTAGCCTCCAAAATGACATCCTGCACCTCCTTGGAGAGTAGGGTCTGTTGTGATGCTAAGGAATCTTCCATGCGGCTAGATTGAGTGTTTTTAGCTGGCTGTGAAGAGTTTTGAAGCTGTGCTGAGTCAGGAGAAGAGGCATTAGAGGCAGGGTCCATGGTGGGGAATGCGTCAGGCTCCTCAGGAGTGGGTACCAGTGTTGTCTTGGCCAGTCTGGAGCAATGAGAATCATCTTTGGTCTGTCTGCTCTGGTTTTCAATAGAACTTTGGGCAGCAGAGGAAGAGGTGGGAAGGCATAAACTGTCATTGATGTCCAACTGAAAGAGAGAGCGTCCACTCTCCAGGCCTTTGGATGGAAAATCCTTGAGCAGAATTTTGTCAATTGGTGATTTTTGTGGGAGGCAAAGAGATCTATGTCTGGCCTTCCCCATGCTTGGATTATTTCTGTAAAAACTTTTGGATGCAACTTCCATTCATGTGGGTCTGTCATATTTCTGCTTAGGTTGTCTGCCAGCGTGTTTTCCTTGCCTGGCAAGTACTGTGCTTGTAGTTTGATTTGTAAGTCCATGGCCTTGTTCCAAAGGGACATGGCCAGTCTGCAAAGGGGGTATGAATGTGTTCTTCCCTGTTTGTTTATGTACCACATAACTGTGGTGTTGTCCGTTCTTATCAATAGTTGGCCTGGATGCAGTAGGTTTTTGAAAGCTATAATAGCATTTATTACTGCTAGCATTTCCTTTTGATTGATGTGAAGGTGCTTTTCTTTTTGGGACCATTTGCCCTGAATGCACCGATCTGCCATGTGCGCCCCCCCAGGCGTAGTCCGAGGCGTCTGTTGTGATGACTTGATTTGTTTGAGGCTTGCTGAATGGAAGACCTGTGTTTGTTTGGCATGCTTGAGCCCACCACAGAAATTCCTTTTGTAGACATGGAATAAGTGGTATTATTGTTTCCAAACTGTGGCTGTGTTGAGACCATAGGTTTTTCAGGTAACATTGAAGTTCTCATATGCAGCTTTGCACATGGGATTAGTAAGATGCAAGATGCCATGAATCCCAGAGCCTGCAGGATTTTCCTTGCAGTCAGCCTGGTGCAATTTGCTAGTGTTCTGAAGTATTGAGTTAGTTGCCCCTGCTTCTCTGGCGTGAGGTAGGCCATCTGGGTGTTTGTGTCCAAGTTGGCACCCAGGAAAATTATCTTTCGAGAGGGTATTAGCCTTGATTTCTTTTTGTTGACTGTGTATCCCAGAGAGTTCAACAACATTATTACATAAGCCAGATGTTTCAGAATAATGTGCTTGCTGTCCTCTTGGATCAGGCAGTCGTCCAAATAGGGGTATATTTGTATCCCTTGAAGTCTGCAGTAGGCAATTACTGATGCCAGGCATTTCGTGAATACTCTGGGTGCAGTAGATAAGCCAAAGGGCAATGCAGAGAATTGATAATGGGTTGAACCTGCAAGAAATCTGAGGTATCTTCTGCAATTTTGTCTGATTGGGACATGCAGGTATGCCTCCTTGAGGTCCAATGTTACCAGCCAAGACTCCTTGCCCAGCATGGGAAGAAGCTGCTGCAGAGTGAGCATCTTGAATTTTGGTACAAGTAGAAATGTGTTTAGGATGGATAGGTCCAGAACAGGTCTCCAATCTTTTCCCTTCCTTGGTACCAGGAATAGTCTGGAATAAAAACCTTGACCTTGTTCGTGCGCAGGTACCTCTTGAATAGCTTTCATGTCTATAAGATCTGTAATTTGCCTTTGTGCCTCTGCCCTTTGATTGTGTGGCAGGCTTGACATGCCTCTCATTTTTGGAAGGGTGTGAAAATGGAATCTGTAGCCTCTGTTTATAATGTCCAGGATCCATTTGTCTTTTGTGACAATATGCCAATTTTTCGAAAATAATGCCAGTTTTCCTCCTAAGGGTGCTGCCATTTGAGTCTTGCTTGGCATGCAAAGGGGAAAGTCATTGGGCTTGCTTTCTGAATGATTGCTAGTTATCCTCACCACCTCTTTGTGTAGGAGCTTGCCATTGTCTGCCTCTAAATGATCCTTGGGGTTGTCCTCTGCCCCTCGGGCGCCTGTATCTACCGCTTTGGGGTCTGTCCGTGGCTGGAAAGGACCAATTTCTGGAAGGCCAATTTCTACTGAAACGTGGGGGTTGTACCTGTAAAAAAATCTTTCACAGTTTGCACTGATTTAGCCTTTTCCTCCATTTTCCTTAATACCTCCTCAGCATTAGCACCAAATAATACATCCTTTTGTAGAGGAGCATCTAATAATTTAGCTTCGACATGATCAGGCAGGGTTTGTTCCTTGAGCCAGGCATGTCTACGTATGACTGATCCTGTAACAGCAGCTCTACATGAGGCCTCTAGAGCATCAAAACCACATTGTAAGGTATATGCTTACCCACTTGTTCTGCACTATGCATCAAATCCTGCAACTCCTTCAAGTCTGGTTGTTCAGGTTGTGACATTTTACTTTTCAATTGTGATAACAAAAACTGTTGGTATTTTAGCATATGGAACTGACAGTTTAAGGCCCTCATGGTTAAGGTAGCCGGGGTATATACCTTTTTTCCCCACCTTTCTAAGGATCTGGAATCTCTCTCGGAAGGTAATGGATTTTTAGCAGTGGAGGCCTTAATTCCCTTGGGGCCCTGTGAGATGGTTTCTGGGTCAGCAGCATGGCTTTTCTATAGAAATTGGTGTGAGTCAGGAACCCTGTAGTACCTGTCAGGCTTGACTGGGGCTGGAGGCAGAGAATCCGGGTTAAGGCAAGCCTCCGAGTAAACATCATCTAGGATGTCCAAGACAGGAAGTATAGCCAGAAACCTGTGCTGAGGTAGCAAGAGAAATTCCCTAAGCCTTTTCTTGGAATCTGAATAATCTTGGCCTTCCCAGTGGAAGTGTTCCCTTAAGGTATGCAAAATTTCCCCAAATGAATAATCCTCTGGGGGGGGGGATACAGAAGGAATGGACTCCTATGCATCAGAGTCTTCAAAAGGGGAGTAAGAATGTTCCTGATCATCAGAGTGCTCTGAAATAATGGAGCCCTGATCAGAGGAGGGGGATTCTTCCTCCACTCTGGGCCTTTTGTCCGGTGGGGGTTGAGAACCCCTGATGAGAGTAATTAAATCCTCAGCCATTTTAAGCATCTGTTTTTTAGGCACGGGGCCGGGAGATGGGCCCTGTGTAGCTTGTCTCTTAGAATGCATGGCTGCTTTAGACTTAGTGAAAGCCTTAATGGAAAAAGAAGAGGAAGGTCTGAAGACACCTTGAGTGGAGGTAGATCTGTCCACATTTTGAGGTTCAACGCCAGGAGTGGCTTCGGTATCTGTAGTCGGGGTGTGGGCCGAGGAGCCTGCGACCTCGGGCACAGGAGACACCGCCAATGAAGTGTCGTCGGTAGTCAGGGGCTGCGTAGGCGCCTCACTGAGAACCGGACCACGTGTAGTCGGCTGTGTTGTGGTGTCGGTTGAGGCCGTGGACCTCGTGTGTTGGTCCTTATCTTTGCGTTTTTTTAGACAAAACTGGAGTCTGAGTATCCGATGACATAATATAGTTAAATGTTTTTCCAAAATAATGCTGGGTGAACTCTGCCCGACGCTTAATGGTGCGTTTGTTGAATGTAGCACAAAAGCGACAGACCGAGACGTCGTGGTCTGGGCCTAAAGGTATACAGAGGGAATGGAAATCCTTATGCGGTATTTGCTTCCCACATGAAATACAATTATTAACTTTGTCTGACATCGGTCTGAGGCATGAAAAGTTTCTCCAACAGGGTACTTAGCTTTCAAGAAGACTTCGGTTTCCAAATTTTCGTAATTTCAGGAGCTGGCCAACCGGCACTTGCGAACTGCTTCTGCTTCGGGCACCGCACGGCAAGAAAGACTGAAGAAAATGGCGTCGGCTGGTTCCTTTATACCCCTGTCGCACTGACGTCAGGGAAGAAGCGACGACAACCGACACCGGACCTAGACTTTGGAATTCGGCCGACAGAGGACCCGCCTGACGGCAGGAGAACCCATCTGTTATGACTGCAGCTGTATGCACGATGAACATCTGCCTTTCAGTTTGTAGCCTGCTACAGACCACCCTCTCAAACTCAGGAACCCCACTCGGCTTTCCCGAGAACACTGGAGAATATGAAGGTCTCTCCAAATATCATTATATAGGGTGACTTCAACTACCCAAACATAGATTGGGAGCACTACTCAAGCCCCAACACCCTCACCCAACGGTTCCTAGAATTTATAAACTCAAATGCTATGGAACAATGTTCACCACTCCCACAAGAGGGGAAAACATATTGGACCTGATCATCACCAACATCGGAACTCTATGTTTCATACCAGAGGTATACCCCTCATTGGTAAGGTCTGACCATAAATTAATCTCACTGGACATCCATATCCCGTCCCCACTCCAGCCAAGGAAACCACGGTGAAGAACTTCTCAAAAGCAAACTTCACACTTCTCAAAACCGAGGTGGAATCCTTCAAAGCCCCGGGCCACTGGAAAATACGGCCCAAACCGCAGAATCCTTTACAAACGCTTTCTATGGACACCTACAGGAATGCATGGATCGTACTATCCCAAATAAAACCAAGACCCATTCCTCCAAAGGCAGAAAACCTGTTTGGTGGACCCCAGCCATAAATAAGTTATACAACAGAAGGAGGAAGCTACTACATGATAGAGCAAAATCCCAAAAAGGGAAGGCATCTCTGATCAGTACTAACAAGAAACTACGATCCCTCATAAAATCATCTGAGGCCAGCTTCGAAAGAAAAATTGCACAAGATGCTAAAGATAATCACAAGGCCTTCTTTAGTTATGTCAGGAACCTGGGTGGCAACTCCCAGATATGCTCAGAGTTAGTTCAAAATGACAAAAAATACACTGAACCCACAGACATTGCCAACATCCTGGCAGACCGGTTCAGTGCAAACTTCTCTCCCCCTTCCACCCCAAAAGAGCAAATGTTTATTCCAACAGAGTGTAACCTCCCTGACATCATAGATGCACAGGCGAGAGCTGCCCTCTCCAAAGCAAAAAACACAGCATTAATGGACCGGACGGTGTCCCGGGCTGCGTCTTACACGAACTCCAAGAACTGAACCCTCACATAAAGTCACTGTTCAAGCTCAGCCTTACTACAGGATATGTACCCAAGGAATGGCGTACAGCAACAGTGGTCCCACTCCACAAAGGTGGTGCCACAACGGACCCCGGAAACTATCGCCCTATAAGCCTGACTAGCCTGGTCTGCAAAGCTATGGAGCGTATCACCATGAAACTCAAGCAAGACATTGGGAACCTCCAAACACTGGATCCTACCCAATTCGGCTTTGTTAAGGGCAGAACTTGCCTCTTGAACCTGGTCAACTTCTTTGAAACAGTCACCAAGGCCATAGATGAAGGGAAGGTAGTCCACACAGCCTACCTGGACCTCACAAAAGCCTTTGACACAATACCTCACTCGGGCATCATAAATAAGCTCACCAGCTTAAATATCAACCCCTCTGTCACAAGATGGGTTGCAAACTGGCTCAGGGATAGAACCAACATGGTCAGAATTGCAGGTGCCATGTCAGACTCTAAACCAGTTACAAGTGGTGTCCCACAAGGCTCAGTCCTAGGACTTCTCTTGTTCAGTATATATTTCTCTGAGGTACAGGCTAAAGTACAGTTTTGTACCTACCATAAATGTAGATGTCCGAGAGGTATGCATCTGCAGTCCTAGCAAATGGGTTGTCCTGGCCTCAGGCAGCCCTTCGGTCGGCCGGATTCCAAAGTCTGGGTCTGGCCTCGGCTGATGTCGCACTTCACCCGACGTCATAGCTGCAGTTCTGCGGGTATAAAGGCATCAGCCGACGCCATTTTCCTCAGTGTTTCTTGCCCCAGATGCCAGGTGCCCTCTAGGAAGGCTAAATTTGGATAAATGCAAATGTTTCCAAACAATAGAGAGCAAATAGAAATAAACATGTATATACATATATACAAACAAATACACCATAATAGATTCCCCCAGCTAGCTACAAGATGGGCAAAAACCCTAGGAGTACACAGAGGGGAAGGAGGGTGGGTAATCCTGACTGCAGATGCATACCTCTCGGACATCTACATTTATGGTAGGTACAAAACTGTACTATGTCCTTCAAGGATGCATCTGCAGTCCTAACAAATGGGTAGAATACCATAGCCAAACTGGGGGAGGAGGCACTAAGGAGGCACTAAGAGTTTATGGTGTAGTTAAGATCCCCTGCAAAACAGCAGTGGCAAAACCTGCTCGGGATCTGGAGTATAAAGGCAGATTATAATGCTTGGCAAATGTATGCACGGAGCTCCAAGTAGCAGCCTCTAAAATGTCTTTGGTAGCCACTCCTCGTAAGAAAGCAGTAGTAGTGGTTGTAGCCCTTGTGGAGTGAGGTCTGATGTTTTCTGGAGTTGCCTTTCCATGAAAAGAGTAACAAAATCTAATGCAATTTCCTATCCATTTTGAGACTGTCTGTTTCGAAATTGCTTTTCCTTCCACTCCTGTTGCATATGCTACCAGAAGCTGGTCAGTTTTTCTATTGTTCTTGGTTCTGTCCAGGTAGTAGCGCAATTGTCTGTGTACATCCAAGGTATGCAGCAATCTTTCCCCCCCTGTTCTGGGGGTTGGGGAAGAATGTTGGTAGGTGTATTGCTTGGTTTAATGATACCCTGGAGACCACCTTTGGCATAAAGGTAGGATTAGTTCTCATGGACACTCTATCCTGATGGAAAATAAGGAAGGGTTGTACCGCCATTAATGCCTGTAATTCAGAAACCCTTCTAGCTGAAGTGATTGCAATCAGGAATGCAGTTTTCCAAGATAAGTACTGCAATTCTGCTGTTGCTGCTGGTTCAAAAGGGGGAAGTGTCAACTTTTCTAACACAAAGTTCAAGTCCCATGTAGGCAATGGTGGTTTTATTGGTGGCTTTACATTTTTAATTCCTCTGAGAAACTGCCTGAGTAAAGGTTGAGAAAAGACTGGAGGATCCATGTTGTATTCTGCTGAAATTGCTGATGCATGAATCTTAATGGAGGAGTAAGACAGGCCATTGTGGAAAAGTTCTGCTAAATATTCCAGGATGTTAGCTATGTTTGCCAATGATGCATCTACTCCTTTTGTTGCACTCCAAATGAGATATCTTTTCCATTTTGCTGAATAAGTTTTCCTCGTTGAGGGTCTGCGAGCCTCCAAGATAATGTCTTTAACCCTTTGAGATAAATCTGGGTTATTTTGCCTTATATAATGTTCCAAGCAGCTAGTTGCAGTGTTTTCAAGTTTGGATGCAGGATTTTGAAGTTGTTCTGTGTTAGCAGTAGAGGTAGTAGGGGTAGAGGCCATGCGTGTTCCCGGGACATACTCCTCAGTAGTGGGTACCAATGTTGTCTCGGCCAGTCTGGAGCTATCAAGATGATCCTCGAGTGATCTTCTTTGATCTTCAGTAGCACTCTGTGCATCAAAGGAAGAGGTGGGAATGCATATGCTGTTAGGTTTTCCCAAATGAATGATAGAGTCCACCTTCCAAGCAAGTGGGTGGTATGTCCTTGTGCAGAATTTTTTCAATTGGTGGTTGTGCGGGGATGCGAACAGGTCTATTTCTGGCAGTCCCCATTTCCTTGTGATGGTTTTGAAGATGTCTGGATGCAGCATCCATTCGTGGGCATCCGTGGTGGTTCTGCTTAAGATGTCTGCTAGTATATTTTCTTTTCCTGGCACAAATATGGCCTGGAGCTGAATTTTGAGGCTCAGGGCCACATTCCAGAAGTCCATTGCCATCCGGCATAGAGGATATGAATGTGTGCCTCCCTGCTTGTTGATATACCACATAACTGTGGTGTTGTCCGTCCTTATCAGCAAATGACCCTGTTGAAGAAGTGGTCTGAATGTCTGAATTGCCTGTTTTACTGCCAGCATCTCTTTTTGATTTATGTGTAGGTTCATCTGGTCTTGAGTCCATAAGCCTTGTATGCACTTGTCCACCATGTGTGCCCCCCAACTGAGGTCTGAGGCGTCCGTGGTGATAGTCAGGCTTGGGTGAGGCCTGTGGAAGGGCAGTCCTTTGTTCAATTGACAGGCCTGGGCCCACCACTGGAATTCTTGCTTCAGGCATGGAATTATTGGAATTTGGGTTTCTAGGCTGTGCTTGTGCTGAGACCATAAATTCCTCAGGTACCATTGTAACTTTCTCATATGTAGTCTGGCATGTGGAATTAATATTATGCAGGATGCCATGTAACCCAGGGCTTGCAGGATTTTCCTTGCTGTAAGCTGGTTCTGCGTTGTTAATGCCATGAAACAGAGTGGTAACTGCTTCTGTTTTTCTGCTGTGAGGAATGCCATCTGGTTTGATGTGTCCAGTTCTGCACCCAAGAAGGTTATCCTTTGGGATGGTATCAGCCTTGACTTTTTTGTGTTGACTGTGTATCCCAGGGCTTGCAGCAGGTGAATAACCTTTTTCAAATCTTTTGTTAATTTGTCTTTGCTGTCCGCTTGTAACAGGCAGTCGTCCAGGTATGGATAAATTTGTATTCCCTGAAGCCTGCAATGAGCAATTACTGAAGCCAGGCATTTCGTGAATACTCTGGGCGCAGTAGATGAGCCAAAAGGCAATGCTGAGAATTGATAATGCTCTGATCCTGCAAGAAATCTGAGGTGTCTTCTGCAATTTGGTCGTATGGGGACGTGCAGGTATGCCTCCTTGAGATCCAGAGTCACCAGCCAAGACTCCTTGCCCAGCATGGGAAGAAGTTGCTGTAGGGTCAGCATCTTGAATTTTGGAACAACGAGGTATGTGTTTAGAGCGGACAGGTCGAGGATAGGTCTCCATTGGTTTTCGTTTCTTGGTACCAGGAAAAGCCTTGAATAAAATCCTTGTCCTTGTTCCATAGCCGGTACCCTTTCTATAGCTCTCATCCTTAGTAAGTGGTCTATTTGCTGTAGAGCGTTTGTCCTTTGGTTTGGAGGTAGGTTTGGCATTCCTCTCTTCCTTGGAAGAGTATGGAAGTGAAACCTGTAGCCTTTGTCTATTGTCTGTAAAATCCATTTGTCTCCTGTAATGTAATGCCAATTTACTGAAAATAAGGCTAGCTTTCCGCCTAAGGGTGCTCCCAGTTGTTCCCTGGTAGGCGGTTTCAGAGCCAAGTCACTGTGATTGTCCTGTGGAAGTGGTAGTGGCTGGATCTGTGGCAGTACTTCTCTGGCTGTTAGGCTGCCACTGACGTCCCCTGTAGGCACCTCTGGATTGACCTCTGCCTCTAGGGCGTCTATTTCTACTTCTCTGGGCTCTGGTGGTGTCTGGAAAGGACCAATTCTTGGAAGGCCAGTTCCTACTAAATCTCGGAGGCTGGACCTGTAAGAAATCCTTGACTGTCTGGACAGATTTAGCTTCTTCTTCCACCTTCTTCAACACTTGCTGTGCAGGGGAACCAAACAAACTGTGCTTTTCCATGGGAGCATCTAGAAGCTTTGACTTTACATGGTCTGGTAAGGATTGCTCTTTTAACCATGCATGCCTTCTGATCACTGTACCAGTCATAGCTGATCTAAAGGAAGCCTCCAGTGCATCATAGCCGCATTTTAAAGAATGATTACTGACCTGCTGAGTGTTATGCACCAAATTCTGAAGGGACTTGCGGTCTAAAGGCTCAGGCGAGGACAGTTTTTTAGTGAGCTGATCTAACAGAAATTCCCGATACTGAATCATGTGGAATTGACAGTTTAAGGCCCTAGCCGAAAGAGTAGCAGAAGTATAGACTTTTACCCCATCTCTCCAATGCCCTAGATTCTCTTTCAGAGGGGAGGGGTTTTTTTTGCAGAGGCAGCTGCTACAGCTTTGGGGCCCTGTGAAATAGTTTCAGGATCTGCAATAGGAGCCTTATACAAATGATGTGTGTCCGGAACCCTGTAGTATCTGTCGGGCTTAGCAGGGGCCGGAGGCAGTGAATCAGGAGCAGTACAAGCATCATTAAATGCATCATCCACAACTGTAAGTACTGGAGGAATAGCTAACGGCCTATGCTGTGGTAAATGTAAAAAGGTCCTAAGCCTTTTCCTAGAGTCTGAGAAATCCTGACCCTGCCATTGAAATTGTTCCCTCATAGCATGCAAGGTTTCCCCGAAAGAAAATTCCTCAGGAGGAGAGGCAGAAGGTATGGAATCCTCTGCATCAGAGTCCTCATATGGAGAATAAGGGCCTTCTGGAGGATTTGTATTTTCTGATTCATCAGAGGAGTAATCTGAAGAAACTGGCTCAGGGGGCTCTGCTCTAGGCCTCTTCTCTGGAGGTGGGTGAGAGGCCCTGTCAGGGTGAGACTGGGTTCCCCTGATCAAAGAAATGAGATCCTCTGCTAGACTAAGCATTTGAGTATTAGAGCTAGGCCTGTGAGAGGGGGTTTTAGCAGGCACGGTCTTTGAAGATTTAGCTGCTTTAGCCCTGGCAAAAGCCTTAATTGACATGGATGCAGGGGGCCTAGCAGCTCCACGTGCAGGAGTAGATACATCTAAGGGGATAGTATCAGATAAATCCTGAGAAACTGTAAGAGCAGGTGGAATTTCCGTAGCAGATTCAGCCATGCTGGAAGAAGCCTCGGTAGTAGGAGGCATGCTTTCGGCCGAAGGAAGAACTGCGGACTCGGTTTCAGCCGAAACCGAGACACTCGCCGTTGGCTTAACCGCGGTTTCGGCCGAAACCGCGGACCGAGAGTGTCGGTCCTTTTCCTTACGCTTCTTAGCTAAATGTGATGCCGGAGTCTCCGACGGCATGTTATAAGCAAAAGCGGAGCCAAAAAACTCCTCAGCAAACTCCTACCGACGTCTAAGTGTCCGTCGGTTGAAGGAAGCACAGGCTAGACAAGCTGCTACGTCGTGGTCTGGGCCTAAACAAGGTAGGCAGTAAGAGTGGAAATCTTTATGAGGTATTTGTTTCCCACAAGTTAAACAGTTATTCACTTTTTCTGACATCGGCTGAGGCAAGAAAGAGTCCCCAACGGGATACTTAGCTTTTTAGAAGTCTTCGGTAGTAGCAATCTCTGGTTCTGACCGACCGGCACTTGCGAACAGCTTCTGCTTGGCCACGCGCAAGAAAGACTGAGGAAAATGGCATCGGCTGATGCCTTTATACCCGCAGAACTGCAGCTATGACGTCGGGTGAAGTGCGACATCAGCCGAGGCCAGACCCAGACTTTGGAATCCGGCCGACCGAAGGGCTGCCTGAGGCCAGGACAACCCGTTTGTTAGGACTGCAGATGCATCCTTGAAGGACATCATGGGAGGACTAAGGCTGACCAAGTTCGCAGATGACTGCAAACTGGGTGCCATAATCGACTCGCCGACTAACACAAGCATCCTCTAAAAGGGTCTCACAGAGATGGATAACTGGTGCAGGAGCCATGGCCTAAAGCTAAATGCCAAAAAGTGCATAGTCATCCCCTTTGGGAAAAACAAAGTGCCCACAAATTACCACATGGGTGGTAATCCATTAAGTACGGAAGTAGTAATTAGGGATTTGGGGACCCAAGCAGATAGCAATCTCTCCTTTGACAATCACGTTGTCAAAGTGGTTAGAAAGAACTTCTACATAGCCCACCTTATCACAAAAGGGTTCACATCTAGATCAAGAGAGGTCACTGTGCTCCTCTACTTATCACTCATCAGGCCCATAATTGAATACAATGCCCCATTTGGGATGTACCTTACCTGACACCTGCAGCAACTGGAAAGACCCCAAAAGTACCTCACCAAGAGGATCAAGGGACTCAAACAGATGCCCTACGCAGTTAGGCTAAGGAAACTCCAGCTCTACTCAGTTGCTTACCACCTACTCAGAGGCGATCCGTGCCCGACATATAAAGCCATGTCCAACCCAGAATTAATGGACATGCTCCGCCTCAGGAAATTCAAATCCCTTAGAGCTACACGCTCCAGGGACTTAAACCTCAGCACAGAAATAAATAGAACATGCTGGAGGGACAGATTCATATCCCAGAGGCTCCCCTCACTCTGGAACAAAATCCCAATCCATGTTAGGCAGAGTCCCTCAATGACCCTCTTCAAGAGAAATCTTGACGAGAGGAAGGGAGATCGTAGGTTTGCCCCTGGGATCTCTTCTGTGTCCCTACCAGACAGAGGCAGAGTAAACTAACCTCAAAAGGGCCATCTTCTGTGACCTACTATACAGAGGCACAGTCAACTAATCTAAAAGGGTGGCGAAAGCCAAACACACTCTGGCTAGGCTTATAAATGCCCTAGGACAGATAGCCTACTATCAACCTATGAACCTATGAAAAGACAATGGCCTTAGTGATACAGGAAGAAATGTTTTTCTTGGAAACGGATAACCCCATAGTCCTGGGACGAAAACAAAAAAAAGTTGCTCATCATTTGCAAATAACTTTTGTTTTATCCAAATAATATCTGAGCTGTCTATGCAGGTCCGAGATGTGGAGAAGGGGAAAAAAAAAAGGAAGTTGAATAGACTGATTAAGGGACAACTCATTAACCACCCTGGCCATGAAAGGAGGATTCGTAAAGACCTCTCTTTGTGAAAAAATTAAGAAAGGAGGAATAGCCACAAGAGCCTGAATCTCAGACACTCTACACAGAAGTAAAATCTAACAGCAGAACAGCCTTCCATGTACAAACTTGTAAGGAAGCTGGTTCAAAGGAGCCCAAGTCAGTGTTTCAAGAACAAGTCTGAGGTTCCAAGGAGGAGGAATAGGCTTTCTAGGGGGCCTGATATGAAGGACACCTTTAAGAAATTGTTTGAATTCAAACCAAGAGGCCAAAGGAGGACTCAAGGGCAGTCAAGCAGAGACAGCTGACAGGTAAGCTTTAACTGAAGAATAAGCCAGCATGGAGCAGATCACACGAATAAGGGAGAATCAGAGTAACTCCCACTGAGAAGGGATCCTAATGGAGACAGCAGCACTGAACAAAAAATGTTTTCTGTTTAGATATATAGGATTTCCTGGTACGGGCTTCCTGGTCTCCTGCAGAACCTGAAACATGTCCTCAAAAATGAGACACCTAAAATGGATCAAAACCACAGTGTTATCTGAAGAGTGGACAGCTGAGGATAGATAAGAGACCCCTTGTCTTGTGTGAGAGAGTAGATTCACCCAATGAGGTGACTTGTGGTGACTGCCCTTAGCTAGATGAAAAGGGGGAACTAGTGCTGTCTAGACCAAAAGGGAGTCACGACTAAGATTTTGGAAGAGTCCTGCTTGATCTTGTGCAGTCGGCAGCAGAGGAAGGTGAGGAAAGGCATACAGAAACATTCCCTTCCAAGGAAAAGACAGGGTTTTCACCTTCCAAGTCAGAGCACTTCGTTCTCTCGAACAAAATAGAGTAAGTTGTCCGTCCAAACAGCATCTGTGGAGTATTCCTCGGGTAGATGTAGATCCAGAAACATGTCTGTGAAGCATCTACTCATGAGCCTGTGTTCTGAACCTGCTCAACCTTTCTAGACTGTGCGCCAAAGGAATATAAACTGCCTCAAGTGTCACCTGATCACTGCTAGTCAAATCATAGGCCTAAAGAGCTGGTCTGTAAAGGAGATGAGATCTTGTACCCTACTGCTTGTTGATGTGCCACATCAAGGTGGTATTGTCCGTGAAGACTTTTAGAGGGTAGGAGATCTGGTACCTACTGCTTGTTGATGTGCCACATCACGGTGGTATTGTCCGTGAAGACTTTTGGGGGGCAGGAGATCTTGTACCTACTGCTTGTTGATGTGCCACATCACGGTGGTATTGTCCGTGAAGACTTTTAGGGGGCAGAGGAGAAAAAGGGAATGAAAGGCCTGTACAACTAGAAGCAGAGCCCTCATCGCTTTTTATGTTGCTATGGTCTGACCTCTGATGAAGATGCCAGAAACCCTGAAATTCTAGAAGACCACAAGAAGCACCACCACCTCATGTTTGAGGCATCAGTGAACAGTTCTTCAGAAGGAACTACAGCATGAAAGGGTAGGTCAAGATTGAGAGAAATATGCTGAACTCACCAATGGAGTTGAGGGTGAGACAAGGAAGCAAATAACAAGGAACTCCAGGGGGTGGTAAGAGGAAGCATGGGAATGGTGGAGGCCACAGATGTCAGAATCCTGAGAAATTCCCTGGCCGTGACAGAGGAAGAAGACACTGGAAGAAGGTTGTCAGAGAAAAAATCTTGGGAGAAGGAAGGGAAAGAGTCCAATATAGGAATGATCAGAATCCTGCAACAGAAAAAGAAATATGTTCCTGGGAGGGCATAAGCCCAGACTTCTTGAAACTGATGAAGAACCCCATTTATTAAAAAAAAAAAAATAGTAAAGTGAAGATTTTGTAGTAGACTGCTGGGAGGAGGACGAGCCTGAATAAGCAGGTCATCTACATAAGGGAATATATGCATCCCTCGAAGACCGCAAAAGGAAACGGCAGAAGAGGAAAGGCGTAGACCGATGGGGCATCCACTTTCCATGCTTGTCTGTGATAAGTCCTTGTGCAGAATGAATTTGTACAGTTGATAATTCTGGGGAGAGGCAAATAAATCTATGTCTGGGCTCCCCCATTTCTCTGTTATCATGCTGAAGACTTGTGGATCCAGTTTCCACTCGTGAGGGTCCATAAGATTTCTACTTAGGTAGTCTGCCAGAGTATTTTGTTTTTCTGGCAGGAATTGAGCTTGAAGATGTACTTGGTAAGTCAAAGCTGTGCCCCACAATGCCTTGGCTAATCTGCAAAGGGGGTAGGAATGTGTGCCCCCTGCTTGTTTATGTACCACATAACCGTGGTGTTGTCAGTCTTTATCAGTAGTTGTCCTGGATGAAGTAAGTCCTTGAAGGCTGTCACAGAGCATTCTGAACAGCTAACATCTCTTTCTGGTTGACATGCAGATGCATTTGTTTTGGGCTCCATATGCCCTAAATGCATCTCCCCAACAGGTGGGCTCCCCAAAGATAGTCTGATGCGTCTGTAGTTAGGGTTTGGTTGGCAGGGGATAGAGTGAAAGACCATCCCATGTTCTGGTGACATGTCTTTGCCCACCAAAGAAACTCCTGTTTTAGGCAGGAAATGAGAGGAATCATCGTTTCCAGACTGATAATGTTGACTCCATAAACTTTTTAGGTACCACTGTAGTTTCCTCATATGCAGTCGCGCATATAGAGTCAGTAGAATGCAGTATGCCATGAACCCCAAAGCCTGCAGAATTTGTCTTGCAGATTACTTCAAACTGATGGCAACAAAAACCCAGTTAAGTCAATTGCCTTTGTTTGTCTGGCGTAAGGTAAGCCATCTGGGCAGTTGTATTCAAGCTTGCACCCAGGAATGTAATCTTTTGAGAGGGTACCAGTTGTGATTTATTTTTGTTTATTATGTACCCTAGGCATGTTAGGAGTCTTTTCACAAACACCAGATGTTGTAGAAGAATGTCCTTGTTTTCTACTTGAATGAGACAGTCGTCCAGGTAAGGATAGATTTGTATGCTTCTTTGTCTGCAAAATGCAATTACTGGTGCCAGGCACTTTGTAAAGACCCTGGGCACAGTAGATAAGCCAAAGGGCAGTGCAGAGAATTGGTAATGCAAAAAACCTGCTTTGAAGCAGAGGTACCTTCTGCACGATTCCCTTATTGGGACATGCAGGGTATGCCTCAAGTCTAGAGTCACTAGCCAAGCGTTCTTGCCCAGCATGGGCAGAAGTTGCTACAAAGTTAGCATTTTGAATTTTGGTAGGTCCAAGAATGTGTTCAAAATAGATAAATCCATTTTTGGGCGCCAGGCATTGCCTTTTCTGGGTACCAAGAACAGTCGAGTAAAACCCTGGTCCTTTCTCCTGTTCTGGTACTGGCTGAATAGCTCCCATTTCCATGAGTGACGTAACTCGTTTCCGAGCCTCTGCCCATTGACTTTGTGGCAGATCTGGCCAACCGTTTGGAATTGGCAAGGTATGGAAATGAAATCTGTAACCCTGGGATACTATGTTTAACACCCACTTGTCCTGGGTTATTAAGTGCCAATTTTGAGCATGAAGTGCTAGTTTTCCCCCTAAGGGGGGCTGCCAAAAGATAAGTGCTTGGTGATGGCAGAGGGAAGTCATTGAGACTTTTTACTGAAGGGTTATGCTTTATTTCCTCCAGATTTGGAGGTAGAGGCACCCCATTGCTTTGACATGTAAGAACCCTGTGATTGGTATCTAGAGCCTTTTGAGCGCCTGGATTTGCCCCGTGAAGCTCTGTCGGACACAGGAAAGGACCAATTTTTTGTAGGCCAGTGTCTACTGAATCTTGGTGGCTGCACTTGTAAGAAGTCTTTTACAGTTTGCATAGACTTAGCTTTGTCTTCCATTTTCTTTAAAACCTCTTCTGCCTTAATACCAAACAGAGTATCATGTGGTAAAGGTGCATCTAGCAATTTAGCTTTAACATGATCAGGCAAATTTTGCTCTTTTAGCCAGGGATGCCTTCTAATCACAGATCCAGTAACTGCGGCCCTGCAGGAGGCCACCAAGAAATCAAAACCACATTGCAAAGTATGCTTTCCGACCTGTTCTGCTGCATGCAATAATTCCTGTAATTCTTTATTTTCCACACATTCAGAAATAATCATTTTCTGTTTCAATAATCCCACAACATGTCGTTGATACTTAAGCATATGAAACTGGCAGTTTAAGGCCCTAATTGCCAAGGTTGCAGACGTATAAACCTTCTTTCCCCCATCTATCCAGCACCCTGAAATCTCTATCAGAGGGGGTAGGATTCTTAGCTGCCGAGGCCTTTACACCTTTGGGACCCTGTGAGATAGTTTCTGGGTCAGCAGCAGGGTTTTTGAATAAAAATTTGTGTGTGTCTGGAACCCTGTAATATCTGTCTGGCTTGCTAGGAGCCGGAGGTAGGGAATCTGGAGTCATGCTTGATTCCGAAAACACATCATCAACAATGTCTAATACACGAGGTATGGCCAAAGGCTTATGCTGAGGAAGAAGAAGAAGGAAATCCCTAAGCCTCTTTTTCAATTCTGAGAAATCTTGACTCTCCCATTGAAAATGTTCCCTCAAAAGTATGCAAGGTTTCTCCAAAGGAATAATCTTCAGGAGGAGATGGCTAGGATGGATTCCTCTGCATCTGAATCCTCATAGGGTGGTATCGAAAATTCCTGATCAGAAGAAACAGAAACTTGATCTGAAGATTCATAATCAGTGTCTTGCCTAGGTCTCTTATTGGGGGGTTGGGAACCCCCGATCAAGGTAATTAAGTCTTCAGCCATTTTGATATCTGCTTTTTGGGCATAAAGGCCTGAGCACATGGCTCATGCATCAGTTTTTTAGCCTTAGAAGTTGCTTTTGTCTTTGAAGCCGGCGTCGGTTTTATATAGAAATGCCGAGGCCTGAAGACACCCTCAGAAGCCGGTGCCTGCTCAGCGGCTCCGGACCCATCTGAGGGAGAGACATCCACGGGTACAATACTTTGAGAATCTCGCGGCGGGCCAGACTCCATATGTGTCTCGGTAGAGGCCTGTGACTCGAAAGTAGCGGGTATCAGGGGCTGCGAAAGTGCCTCACTGAGTACCGGTGAACCGGCAACTGGCTTATGAGAAGCTTAGTCGTCGGTTTTAGACCTCAACGGTCTGTCTCTGTCCTTTTCTTTGCGTTTTTTGTGAACTCTGGTAGTCGGACTGCTATCCGACGACATTTCAGGGTAGTTAAATCTGTTTACACAATATTTTGAAGCAAAGATATACAGACGCTTAACAGTGCGTTGGTTAAATCTAGCACAAAACCGACAGCAAGGCACGTTATGATCTGGGCCTAGGCAAGGAATACAGTACAAATGAAAATCCTTATGAGGTATTTGCTTCCCACAAGTAATGCAATTATTAACTTTTGCTGACATCAGTAAGGAGCAAGAAAAAGTTTCCCCAACGGGGTACTTAGCTTTAATTGAAGACTTTGGTTCTGAAACTCGAATTTGAAAATTTCAGGAGTCGGCCAACCGGCACTTGCGAACTGCTTCTGCTTCGGGCACCGCGCGGCAAGAAAGACTAAAGAAAATGGCGACAGCTGCCTGTTTTATAACCCTGACATGACGTCATCGAAGAGGAGACAGCAACCGACGCAAGACTCAAAAATTTGATATTCAGGCCGACTGAGGGCAACCTGCCAGCAGATTACCCAAATGTAATGACTGCAACAGTGAAACACAAAGAAAATCGCAGCATCCATGGGACCTGACAAAATCCCAGGCTGCGCTCTACACGAACTACAGAATGAACTGGCACCCCACCTAAGTACCATGTTCAGTCATAGCCTCAACTCAGGCTTTGTGCCCATTGAATGGCGCACTGCGATGGTTGTCCCACTCCACAAAGGGGGGAGTCACGACAGACGTCGGGAACTACCGCCCCATTAGCCTGACGAGCCTGGTCTTCAAGGCCATGGAACGTATCATCATGGAACTCATAAACAAAGACACTGGAGATCTCCAAACTCTGGACCCCACACAGTTCAGGTTTGTAAAAGGCAGATCATGTCTCCTAAACCTGAAAGACTTCTTTGAAGCAGTCACCAAAGCCATAGATGCGGTTAAGGTGGTTCACACAGCCTATCTAGATCTCGCCAAGGCGTTTGACACCATCCCCCACTCTGGAATTATAGATAAATTCACTAAACTAGGTATACATCCCTGTGTCACAAGATGGGTTGCCAACTGGCTTACTGACAGAACCCACACTGTGGAAGTAGCAAACTCCAAATAAGACTTCAGACCAGTGACAAATGGAGTACCACTCCAAATCAGACTTCAGACCAGTGACAAATGGAGTACCACAGGGTTCAGTCCTGGGTCCTCTCCTGTTTGGTATCTACTGCTCTAAAGTACAGGCTAACACAGAAGGTCTTTGGCTAACTAAGTTCGTAGATGACTGCAAACTAGGAGCCATAATCGAAACTCTTAATATGGACATCCTACAAAAGGGCCTCACTGTGACAGATGCCTGGTGCCAAAGCCATGACCTCAAGCCGAATGCCAAAAAGTGCATAGTCATCCCCTTTGGTAAAAACTCTGTGGCCATGCACTACCACATAGGCGGTAGTCTACTTAACACCGAAAGTATGGCAAGAGACATTGGGACACAGGTGGACAGTAGTCTCTCCTTTGATAATCACATCTCCACACTGGTCAGGAAATCCTTCTACGTGGCACACCTCATCACAAAACGTTTCTCATCCAGGAAAAAAGAAGTCATTGTTCCCCTCTACTCATTACTCATTAGACCCATTATACCCATTATAGAGTACAACGCCCCTTTTGGTATGTACCTCACAAGACATCTACAACAACTGGAAAGGCTGCAGAAATACCTCACAACTTGGATTACTGGCCTCAAACAGATGCCCTACACAGACTGTGTCAAAAACCTCCAGCTTTACTCTGTCGCATACCGCCTACTCAAGAGGCGATCTCTGCCTAACATACAAAGCTATGTCAAACCCAGAGCTGTTGGACATGCTCCACTTAAAGAAATCCCAAGTCCTCAGAGCTACACGCTCTAGGGACCTAAACCTTGTCACCACAATAAACAGAACATGCTGAAGGGATAGATTCCTGTCCCAAAGACTTCCCAAACTCTGGAACAGACTACCTACATCAAACAGAGCTCCTCATTGGCACTCTTCAAGAAAAATCTTTAAGACTGGATGGGAAATAGGAAATTCACCCGGGGATCAGTTCTATGGCTCTGCTCGACAGGGGCACAGGAAAATAATTTTCTTGGGTGGTGAAAGCCAAGGTACCTTTTCGGCTAGGCTTATATAGGCACTAGGGCCAATAGCCTAGTACCTACCTATGAACTACTTTAAACTCATAGGGTGGTGCTCCTCAACAAGTAGTCTTCTAAAATCTTTTGTAGTCTACATTCTTACAGCACACTAAAAGCCAGACAGCTAAACATTTCTTGTACAACCCCTTGTAAAACATGTAAAATAGGATCTGCAACTATAGATATGCCTTATTCTACTGTTTCTGCAGCTAATGTGGTGGATTTGGGCATCTTGAAACACTATATCAGTCATCTCACGTATACTGATAACCACCTAATTCTAAAGCAAACTGATATAGTATATGAGAGACGTAGTTACACAATTCACTAGAAGCAAGGCTCTCACTAACACTAAAAATACCAAACAGGTTGCCAGTAACACACACACACACACACACACACACACACACACAGTTTGGGTTTGTAAAAGGCAGATCATGTCTCCTAAACCTGATAGACTTCTTTGACGTAGTCACCAAAGCCATAGATGAGGGTAAGATGGTTCACACAGCCTATCTAGATCTCGCCAAGGCATTCGACACCATCCCCCACTCTGGAATTATAAACTCAATAAACTAGGTATAAATCCCTAGGTTATAAGATGGGTTGCCAACTGGCTTAATGACAGAACTCACACTGTGAAAGTAGCAGACTCCAAATCAGACTTCAGACCAGTGACAAGTGGAGTACCACATGGTTCAGTCCTGGGTCCTCTCCTGTTTGGTATCGACTTCTCTGAAGTACAGGCCAACACAGAAGGTCTTTGGCTAACTAAATTCGCAGATGACTGCAAACTAGGAGCCATAATCAAAACTCCCAACGATGCGGACATCCTACAAAAGGGCCTCACTGAGACAGATGCCTGGTGTCAAAGACATGGTCTCAAGCTCAATGCCAAAAAGTGCATAGTCATCCCCTTTGGTAAAAACTCTGTACCCATGAACTACCATTAGGCGGTAGTCTACTTAACACCGAAAGTGTGATAAGAGACCTTGGGACAAAGGTGGACAGTAGTCTCTCCTTTGATAATCACATCGCCACAGTGGTCAGGAAATCCTTCTACGTGGCACACCTCATCACAAAAGGTTTCTCATCCAGAAAAAAAAGAGGGGTCGTTGTTCCCCTCTATTCATCACTCATTAGACCCATTATAGAGTACAACGCCCCTTATGGTATGTACCTCACAAGACATCTACAACAACTGGAAAGGCTGCAAAAATACCTCACAAAGAGGATTACTGGCCTCAAACAGATTCCTTATGCAGACCGTCTCAAAAATCTCCAGCTTTACTCCGTCGCATATCGCCTACTCCGAGGCGATCTCTGCCTAACATACAAAGCTATGTCAAACCCAGAGCTGCTGTAAGAACATCCCTTACTATGGAACAGGGTTCCGATCTACATAAGACAGAGCCCCTCACTATCACTCTTCAAGAGGAACCTTGATGAGTGGATGGGTAACACACCGGGGATCACACCAACAGCACTACTAGATAGGGGCTAAGGGTACTAGCTGCTAGCACAAGGGTCTAGGGAACTACTAAAGGGGTGGTGAACACCACACAACGTGGCTGGGCTAATATAGGCCTTCGGGCAGATAGCCCAGTACCAAGTTATGAATCTATGCTCCACTTAAAGAAACCCCAATCCCTCCAAGCTACACGCGCTCTAGGGACCTAAACCTTGTCACCACAATAAACAGAACATGCTGTAGGGATAGATTCCTGTCCCAGAGACTTCCCATAGTCTGGAACAGACTACCTATCTATGTCAAACAGAGCTCCTCATTAACACACTTCAAGAAAAATCTTGATGACTGGATGGGTAATAGAAAATTCACCCCGGGGATCACTTCTGTGGTTCTGCTTGACAGGGGCACAGGAAAATAATTTTCTTGGGTGGCGAAAGCCAGGGTACCTTTTTGGCTAGGCTTGTATAGGCCCTAGGGCCAATAGCCTAGTATCTACCTATGAACAATAAATACACCCACCACACACAGTACACATAAGACATATAGACTCACATATGCCAAGGTTCTTAAATGTAATCTGCTCAAACCTTAAAAGGCCACCCTGACTCTGCACTTACAGTAAGTATCTTCAGCAACCTCATAAGTACTCTACAAAAACACCACCTACCACTGCATATACACCACCACCACCACCACAAGGTGTCTCAACCTTTAAGCCTATATCACCTAAGACTTAAGAAGACTCCATTGTGAGCCACAAAGATGTCCCATTCACCAGTCTGAGTAAGAACAGAGTCATGATCGGTTGCCTATCAGGTGCCAGGACCTGCCAAATCATGCGAGCATACAAGTCATTGAACTACAGGTACCAGTATGGGTCAGTCAGAGTCCATGTGGGTGTAAACAACCCCAGAAGTATATCCTTGGGACTATATAGGGAGAGATATGATGGAGTTATTAGACTGTGTCCCAGTCCAGTATGAGCCTAGCATGGAGCAGCATTCTACTTTTTACAAGGACGATTCCACAATATGAACAGAAGACAGACAACTGACTTTAACAAATTGCTTAGTTTTTTGCGTCATTTAAAGGGGGTACAATATTGGTCTACCTGGGAGGGTATACTTTCCAGACCAAGGGATGGTCTGCAAATGTCCCTTCTAATTGAACACTGGCTAAAACCTCGTCCATTACCAAAGTGCCTTTTTTAGACATTGCAAACTTGATAAACTTTTTGACATAGCTAATCCTACCCAAGGACAATCTGAAAGTGTTACTGCTCAGTGCCAGGAAAACAACTCCACTTCCTCCCTGAAGACTATGGACAGATGTCTGTGCAGTTACTGAGACATGGTCTAAAGCTGCAGGAAGCACCACAGCTCTGCAGGAGTACGTTTTCCACATATTTACATCACCTACTGCACAGGAAGGGACAAAAGGTGAATGAGTCTCAATTTACATCAAACACACCTCAAGGCTGGTCAAAGCATATGATGCACTTGAGCTTCTCCAAATCAACATACTGTAAGTAAAGCCTCATGCCATATCCTGCCAAGTTATAATTCCCCTCTATGGCATACATAAATGGTCAGGAGACTCTCCCCATTCAACCCAATACAATATTCATGGGCAATTCTAACCTACTCCGTATGAACTGGGAATCCTACACATCCTTAAACAGGCAGGCACAGCCATTCCAGGACTTTAATGTAACCACCATGGACCAGCTGGTCCACATGCCCGTAAGGTGTGGCAACATCCTTGACGTTACCCTTACAAACATGAGGGAACACTGTACCCCCCCTCACTATAATGTCCTCACTAGCCAGGTCAGACCATAAAGTGGTCTATATAATAGCTAACAAGCTAAAAATGTAAAATGCAGTTATAACTTATCAAATTAGAATTCTCTGGCAGTAATATAAAGAAGGCAGAAAGTCACAACAGCAGGGCACTGCAAATTAGGTGCACAGCACCCTGCCAATAGCACAAGCAAGTGAGTAATCCAAGTACAATCCAGAGCTCCCAAAGGGTCGGTGAAAGCAAGCTCTACAGCTGCCATTTGCAAAAGGTAAAGACCATGCGAACACCACCCAATGAGTTGTAACCCTGCTTTTAAACCCACAAGAGAGGCAGATGGAGGTGGGGGCACCACTCAATCTAGAGGATGGATCTGGTGGAAACACACATGGGGGTGAGATCTACAGAACTGTGTTAATATTAGGAAACATTATACTATACTACAGACCCTGCCATATAATGGGTAGGCTTTACACAGGGTCAGGGGTGGAGTTAAGGGAGCTACAATTTATATTTACATTTTTACTTAAAAAAAAAAAAAAACTTTATTGCAGGAATGAATAAGGGCTAGACAGTGCACCCCACATACCTACACTTCGGAAAGGCACTGGTCATCATTCCACACTCTGGTACTGTAGATAAATACTCTCCTAGCTAAATGTCAATCCCTGTGTAACTTGCTGGACAGCAATCTGGCTCACAAACAGAACCCAGGAAGTTAAGTAGGATCTGTCCACCTCTTAAAAAAAGACCCTTCACTAGCAGTAAACACCATGGTTCAGTCCTTGGGCCACTCTTTTTTGTCATTTACATCTGAGGTCAAAGCTAATGTTAAGGATCTGGTGGTGACAAGTTTACAAATGACTGCAAACTTAGTGCCATCATAAACTTACCAGAGGATACCAAGATCCTCCATGATGGCCATTCATCAACAAGTAGGCGGTATCCAAGTCATGGAGTAAAACTAAGTAGACGTGCACGACGACTCCTGAAACTAACATACTGACAAGACACCCCTGGAAATTGATCTAACAGATAGGGATCTGGGAACCTATGTCAACAATAAACTGTCCTTTTATCACCACATATCCACTGTTGGGAAGTCCTTTCTCATCGTACAACTAAATGTATCGCATTAAGATCCAGGGATGTAATTATTCCAATGTACTGGCCACTCATTAGGCTAAACCTACTGTACAATGCCCCATTCAGTATGCATATGTCCACTTGTCACAACTGATTGATATAAAGTACAATTGTGTACACTTACCATAAATGTAAATGTTAAGAGTATATTCACTGTTGCAGTCATCACATTAGGGTTATCTGCTTGTGGTAGCCCTCAGTCGGCCTAATTAACAAAGTCTTGGGTCCTACGTCGGTTGCTGTCTCATCTTCCATGACGTCAGGTCATCAGGGGTATAAAGCATGCAGCCGATGCCATCACATCAGGTTTTCTTGCCCCAGATGTCAGGTGCCCCCCTAATGGGAAGCAATTGTGTATATATATATATATATATATATATATATATATATAAATATATATATATATATATATATATATACATACACACACACACACACACACACACACACACACACACACACACACACACACACACACACACACACACACACACACACACACACACACACAAGGTTATACCTCAAGCAAATACACCAAAAAGCTTTTAAGCATAGTGAAAAAGGAACAGAGGCATAGCCAAAAAAGTTAGGGGGCTGGAGGGAGGGTAACCAGGACTGCATCAGTGAATACACTCTTAACATCTACATTTATGGCAAGTGTACACAACTGTACTATGTTCTTAGTGTTTCACTGTTGCAGTCATCATATTTGGGTAGATTCCCAAAGCTAAGGATGGGAGGAGGAATTTAAATAGCATTAGGACCAGCTATAAGGCCCTACAAGACTGCAGTAGCAAAATCAGCCCTGGATTTAGAGAAAATTGGCAAATGGTAATGCTTGGTGAAAGTATGTACAGAACTCCAAAAAGCAGCTTCTAGGATGTCACTGGTAGGGGCACCTCTGAGAAAAGCTGTAGAAGTAAGATGCAGCCCTGGTAGAATGTGGTTTTATCCCCTGTGGGATAGGTTTTCCATGGTGCTTATAGCAGAAATAAATGCAGTGGCCTAACCATTTAGAAATGGTTTGCTTTGAAATGGCCTTCCCCTCTGCCCCTGCGGCAAATGCCACCAGCAGCTGCTCAGATTTCCTGACAGATATTACTTGGACAGGACTAAACCTAAGTTGTCTGTGCACATCTAAGGAGTGCAGTACATGTTCCCCTTTGTTCTGTGGATTAGAAAAGAAGGTTGGCAAATGAATGGACTGATTAAGTGCCACACTGGATACTACCTTGGGCATGAAGGAGGGATTGGTCCTGAGGAACACTCTGTCCGCATGAAAGATGATGAAAGGCTCCACTGCCATAAGGAGGCAGAGCGAGTTTTTCCAATACAAAGTTAAGGTCCCAGGCTGGAGTTGGGGCTCTCTTAGTTGGTCTTAAGTTCTTGGCCCCTCTGAGGAACTGCTTGAGCAGTGGATGAGAGAAGAGGGGTTTTACTGTGTTGTAATGAGCTGAAATGGCTGAGGCATGAATTTTGATGGAGGAAAAGGAAAGACCCTTGTGAAGCATCTTAGTTAAGTATTGAAGAATCTGGGGTAAAGTGGGCGCTGCTGTGCCCATCCCCTGAGTTTGGTTCCAGGAACAGAATCTTTTCCATTTTTCTGCTTTACTAGGCCTCCTTGCCTCTAGAATGACATCCAACACTTGTTTACTGAGGGCTGGTAATGGAGAGCTGAGGTAATTAGCCAGGCTGCTAAGTTGAGGGTTTGAAAATGAGGGTGCATAATCTGTCCCTCCTGCTTTGACAGCAGGGTAGGGATCTGGGGCCGGTACCATGGATCCAGCAGTGACACACTGCGCAAGTGGGGGTACTAGTGCTGGCATGGTCAGTCTGGTGCAATTAGTATCATCCTTGGTTTGTCCCGTTTGATCTTTAGTAGTACCTTGGTGAGAAGAGGATGAGGAAAAGCATAAACTTGATGGATTTTTCCAGGTGATGGACAGGACATCCTCTTTCCAAGCCTGTTTGTGGGGAGTTCTTGTGCAGAATTTGTCCACTTGATAGTTCTGGGGGAGGCAAACAGGTCTATATTTGGGCTCCCCCATTTGTTTATCAACATGTTGAAGGTCTTCGGTTCCAGTTTCCACTCGTGTGGGTCTATTAGATTTCTGCTTAGATCGTCTGCCAGTGTGTTTAAGTTTCCGGGCAGAAATTGAGCCTGTAGATGCACTTGGTAGCTCAAGGCTGTGTTCCACAGAGCCATGACTAGTCTGCAAAGAGGGTATGAGTGGGTTCCCCCCTGCTTGTTTACGTACCACATAACAGTGGTGTTGTCCGTCTTTACCATTAATTGCCTGGAAGAAAGTGGTCCTTGAAGGCTGTCAGAGCATTCTGTGCCGCTAACATTTCTTCTCGATTGATATGCAAGTGCATTTGACTTGGGTTCCATTTGCCCTGAATGCACTTCCCTGCCAAGTGAGCCCACCATGCATAGTCTGATGAGTCTGCTGTTAGGGTTTGGATGGCAGGGGGTAGACTGAATGGCATCCCCTTGTTTTGGTGGCAGGCCTCTGCCCACCAAAGGAATTCTAGCCATTGGCAAGGTATGATAGGAATCATTGCTTCTAGATCCTGAGACTGTTGACACCATAGGCTTTTTAGATACCACTGCAGTTTCCTCATATGCAGTCTTGCATATGGAATTAGTAGAAAGTAGGAGGCCATGAACCCCAAGGCTTGTAGTATGTGCCTTGCAGATAGCAGGTTCTTTGTGGCCACTAGTTTGAAGTAAGTTGTCAAATGAATTTGTTTCTCTGGCGTGAGGAAAGCCATCTGGGAAGTTGTGTTCAAGCTTGCTCCCAGGAATACAATCTGTTGACATGGTACCTGATGTGACTTCTTTTCGTTTATGGTGTACCCCAGACAAGTTAGCACCTTTTGTACAAAAAGTATGTCCTGGCTTTCTGCCTGAATTAGACAATCTTTCAGGTATGGGTATATATTTTTTTGCCTGCAAAATGCAATGACTGGAGCTAGGCACTTTGTGAATACCCTGGGCGCAGTAGATAAGCTAAAGGGCAGTGCAGAGAACTGATAGCGCATGTAGCCCTGCTTTGAAGTGTAGGTATCTTCTGCAAGATTCCCTGATTGGGATGTGCAGGTAGGCTTCCTTTAAATCAGTGTTGCCAACCAGGCATCTTTGCTAGCATAGGAAGCAACTGGTGAAGAGTTAGCATCTTGAATTTTGGAATCACCAAAAAAGTGTTTAAGGTAGAAAGGTGCAGGATAGGACGCCAGGAGTGGTCTTTTCCGAGTACCAGGAAAAGTCTTGAATAAAAACCTTGTCCCTTTTCCTCTTCTTTATGCTTGAGAGAGAGAGAGAGAGAGAGAGAGAGAGAGACTCTTGCTTTTGAGCCTCTGTCCATTGATTTGGGGGTACATCTGGCCAACCGTCTGGGGTTGGTAACGTGTGGAAATGGAAATTAAATCTGTATCCTTGGGAAACTATATTTAAAACCCATTTGTCCTGGGTAATGAGTTCTCAGTTTTTGGCCTGCTGAGCAATCTTTCCCCCTAAAGGAGCAGTCAGTTGAGAAGTGCTTGGAAGTTTTAAAGTCAAGTCATTCAGACAGCTTTCCATAGGTGGGAGTCTTATTACTCCCCGATTTGGAAGCAGAAGTCCCCCACTGCTTAGTCTTGTGCGTATCCTGGGACTATAGCCTGGGGCTTCTGCTGGGTCTGGGTTTTTGTTGAGAAGGCCTGGAAGAGGCAGGAAAGGACCAATTCTTTGAGGGCCAATGCTTACTAAATCTTGGAGGTTGAACTTGTAGGAAATATTTAACAGTTTGCATAGATTTAGCTTTTTCCTCCATCTTTTTAAGAACCTCTGCTTTGTTGCCAAACAGGTGGTCCTGATTTAAGGGAATATCCAACAATTTAGCTTTAACGTGATCTGGCAAAGATTGTTCCTAACAAGCATGACTTCTAAGTACAGACACAGTGACGGCAGTCCTGCAAGAGGCCTCTAATGAATCAAACCCACATCGCAAAGTATGTTTTCCAACCTGTTCAGAAAAATGCATTAAACTGTAAATCTTTATTTTCAGCAGAGTCAGGAATCATCATTTTCTGTTTAAGCAATCCAATAATATGTTGCTGATACTTTAACATATGAACCAGTTTAAGGCCCTAATGGCCAAGGTTGGAGAAGTGTATACCTTCTTACCCCATCTATCCAGCACCCTGGAGTCTCTATCAGAAGGGGTAGGATTTTTGGCAGTAGTAGCCTTAATGCCCTTGGGTCCCTGTGAAATAGTCTCAGGATCCGCAGTACGATTTTTAAAAAGGAACTTGTGAGAATCAGGAAACCTGTAATATCCATCAGGTTTTCTGGGAGCAGGAGGCAAAGAATCAGGGGCCAAACTAGATCTGAAAAGGCATCATCAACAATGTCTAGTACAGGAGGCCTGTGTTGAAGCAGGAGTAAGAAGTCCCCAAGCCTCTTTTTTGAATCAGAGTAATCCTGGCTTTTCCCAGCGGAAATGCTCCCTAAGAGTATGCAAGGTTTCACCAAAAGAGAAATCCTCTGGAGGGGATGCAGAAGGAATAGAGTCCTCTGCATCAGAATCCCCATAAGCAGATGAGGGTAAATCCAGGTCATCAGAAGAAACAAATTTCAGAATCCTGGTCAGAAGATTCATAAGCAAATTCAGTCCTAGGTCTCTTAGAAGGGGATGTTGGCTTCCCCTGATTTGGCTTCCCCTGATTAAAGTTATAAGGTCTTCAGCCATTCTTATCATTTATTTTTTAGGCATAGAAGCCTGAGCATGCGGCCAGGGAATCGGTTTTCTAGGCATGGTTCGAGCTTTAGGCCTTAAAGAAGAAGGTGGTGTTGGTTTAATATGCAAGTCCGTAGGCCTGAATACACCCTCAGAAGCCGGTGCCTGCACAGTGGCTCTGGACCCATCCAAGGTAGAGACATCTGCAGGTTCCACAGTTGAAGCATCTACCGGACTCCGAATGGGTCTCAGTAGAGGCCTGTGAATCAGAAGTATAGGGTATCAGGGGCTGCGAAAGCGCCAGAGTACCGGCGAACTGGCAACTGGCTTACGAGAAGCATAGTCGGCAGCTTTGGACCTAGGTGGCCTGACTGCCTTTTTCTTTGCATTTTTTCGGAATGCTGATAGTAGGATGGCTTACCGACGACATATCCGGATAATTGAACAGAGAACCGAAATATTTAGAAGTGTAAATATACCGACGACGGATACTTCGTTGGTTAAATAAGGCACAAAACCGACAGTGAGATACGTCGTGGTCAGGGCCTAGGCAAGGAATACAGTACAAATGAAAATTTTTGAGGTATTTGCTTTCCACAAGAAATGCAATTATTAACTTTTACAGATATCGGTAAAGAGCAAGAAAAAGTTTCCCCAACTGGGTACTTGGCTTTAATTGAATACTTCGGTTCTGAAACTCGAAAACGAAAATTTCAGGAGTCGGCCGACTGGCACTTGCAAACTGTTTCTGCTTTGGGCACTGCACGGCAAGAAAGACTGATGTAATGGCGTCGGCTGCATGCTTTATACCCCTGACGACCCAACGCCATGGAAGATGAGACAGCAACCGACGCAGGACCCAAGACTTTGATAATCTGGCCGACAGAGGGCTACTGCAAGCAGATAACCCAAATGTGATGACTGCAACAGTGAAACACGAAGAAAGTACAGTTGTGTACACCTACCATAAATGTAGATGTTACGAGTGTCTTCACTGTTGCAGTCATAACTGTGGGGTGCTCCTGCCGGCAGGCAGCCCGAGGTCGGCCAGAATCCCATTAAGTCTGGGTCCGGCATCGGCTGTATAAGCTAGTATCCTGACGTCAGTACGCCTTGGTACATAGCCCTCAGCCGACGCCATCTTCTCCAGCCTTTCTTGCCCTAGATGTCAAAAGTCCCCAACAAATCAAAAATGAATCCAACAAGGAAACACAAATACACCACAAATAAGAGAAAAAGAGGGGATAGGATGGAGGGAAACCCCGACTGCAACAGTGAAGACACTCGAACATCTACATTTATGGTAGGTGTACACAACTGTACTATGTTCTTCGTGTTTCACTGTTGCAGTCATAACTGTAGGGTGGAATCCCAAAGCAGTGTAGAGGGGGAGGAGGCTTTAGATAGAAGAAGGGGAGGCAAGAATACCCTGCAAGACAGCAGAGGCAAAGCCTGCCCTAGACTTAGAAAACAAGGGGAGATTGTAGTGCTTGGAAAAGTATGCACAGAACTCCAAGTGGCAGCTTCCAAGATATCCTTGGTAGGGACTCCTCTGAGGAAAGCTGTAGAAGTAGTAGCTGCTCTAGTAGAATGACTTCTAATGGTCCCTGGAAACTGTTTCCCATGATGAGTGTAACAAAATCTGATTCCATAAGCAATCCATTTGGAAATAGTTTGTTTAGAAATAGGTTTTCCAAGAGAACTGGAGGCAAAGGAAACAAACAATTGGTTAGACTTTCTGAAATCTTTAGTCTTGTCCAAGTAAAATCGTAACTGTCTGTGCACATCCAATGAATGCAAAATCCTTTCCCCTTTATTTTGAGGATTTGGAAAGAAAGTAGGAAGGTGAATTGTCTGATTTAAAGCCACTTTGAAATCACCTTAGGCATGAAAGTAGGATTGGTCCTCAAGGATACTCTGTCCTGATGGAAAATAAGGTATGGTTCCACAGCCATGAGAGCTTGCAACTCTGAGAGCCTTCTGGCAGAGGTCAATGCTAACAAAAGAACAGTCTTCCAGGATAGAAACTTAATATCTGAAGATGCAGCAGGCTCAAAAGGAGGCAAAGTAAGTTTTTCTAAAACATAATTAAGATCCCAGGCAGGGACAGGAGGGGTCCTTGGAGGCCGCAAATTTTTATCCCCTCTCAAGAACTGCTTCACCAAAGGATGTGAAAAAACAGGAGGATCAGAACTGTAATGCGCAGAGATAGCAGAAGCATGTATGTTAATGGAAGAAAAGGAAAGTCCTTTAGATAAAAGTTCCGAAAGGTAAAGCAAAATAGAGGAGAGATCAGGAACCTGAGGATCAGAGCCTCGGTCCTGCATCCAAATAGAAAACCTCTTCCATTTAGAGGCATAGGATTTCCTAGTGCTAGGCCGTCTAGCTTCCAAAAGAACATCCAAAACTTGTTTGGGAAGACTAGAGGAAATCAAATTCCATTGAAGAGCCAAGCTGCCAGGCAAAGGGTCTTGAGATTGGAATGTAGTAACTGACCCTGATGCTGGGACAGAAGCGAAGGGTTCAGCGGGAGAATCCAAGGAGGCCCCGAGAACAGGAGCTTTAAGGTTGGATACCAAAACTGTCGAGGCCAATTTGGAGCAATCAAGATGAGGAACTTGGGCTTGTCCTGTTTTATCTTCAGTAGTACCCGAGGCAGTAGAGGAAGAGGAGGGAAGGCATATGCTGAAAGGCTTCTCCAGCTGAAGGACAGGGCATCCACTCTCCATGCTGTTTTGTGGAAGGACCTGGTGCAAAAGTGAGGCAGCTGATGATTGAGATGGGATGCAAACAGATCCATCTGGGGACATCCCCAAACTGCAGTAATCCTGTTGAACAAGTTGGTGTCTAGCATCCATTCGTGAGGATCTGAAATGTTTCTGCTCAGGCTGTCTGCTAAGAGATTCTGTTTCCCTGGAATGAATTGAGCCTGGAGATGCAGATTCAAATTTAGAGCTGTGTCCCATAAACCCATAGCTAGTCTGCAAAGGGGGTATGAATGAGAACCCCCCTGCTTGTTGATGTACCACATGACCGTGGTGTTGTCTGTGCGAATCAGCAGAGGCCCTGGTTGTAAAGGGTTTTTGAAGGCTAAAAGGGCATTTTGAACTGCCAACATTTCCTTCAGATTGATGTGCCAGTGAAGATGGTCCTTTGTCCAGGTTCCCTGCTGGCAATTGTCTAGAAAGTGTGCTCCCCAAGCATAATCCGAGGCGTCCGTGGTTAGGATTTGAGTAGGTTGAGGGAGACGAAAAGGTTTTCCTTTGTTTAAAGTGCAAGCCCTGGACCACCAGAGGAACTCCTTCTGGAGGCAGGGGATCAGAGGAATCAGAATGTCCAGATCGTGGAAATGCTGTGACCATACACTTTTCAGATAACATTGAAGCTTTCTCATGTGAAGCCTTGCGTTTGGAATCAACAGAATGCAGGAAGCCATGTAGCCCAGAGCCTGCAGGAATTTCCTTGCAGTGAAATGAGAAAGAGTTGCCAAGGTGTTGAAAGTAGAAGCCAGCTGAGTTTGTTTTTCTGGAGTGAGGTAGGCCCTTTGTAAGGTTGTATTTAAGAGGGCTCCCAAGAATACCATTTGTTGAGAAGGGATCAAATGTGACTTTTTTATGTTCACTGAGAATCCCAGTAGTAGGAGAAGATGTTGAACAAAGTCCAGATGTTGAAGCAGAAGATCTTTGCTGTCTGCCTGAATAAGGCAGTCGTCCAAATAGGGGTAAATCTGGATCCCCTGAAGTCTGCAGTAAGCCACTACTGGTGCCAGGCACTTGGTGAAGACTCTGGGCACAGTAGATAAACCAAAGGGCAGAACAGAGAATTGAAAGTGCCTCGAACCTGCCTTGAACCGGAGGAATTTCCTGCGTTCCTGTCTGATAGGGATATGCAAATAGGCTTCCTTTAAGTCCAATGTCACCATCCAGGCGTCCTGAGAGAGCATTGGAATTAGCTGTTGCAGAGTAAGCATCTTGAACTTTTGAATTTCCAAAAAGGTGTTTAACACAGAAAGGTCCAGAATAGGTCTCCATGAGTTTTGTTTTCTGGGAACCAGAAACAGCCTTGAATAAAACCCTTTTCCCATTTCCGAGAGTGGAACAGGCTCTATGGCTCTCATGGCCAGAAGAGCATCCACTTGAGTTAAGGCCTCTGACCATTGAAGTTTTGGCAGATCTGGCCAACCGTGAGTCCTTGGCAAAGTGTGAAAGTGGAACTTGTAACCTTTTAAAATCACGTCCAATACCCATCTGTCCTGGGTAATATGAGTCCAATTTCTGTAAAAAAGAGACAGTTTTCCTCCGAGAGGGGCGTCCAGGTGAAGGGGTCCTGAAGCCCAACCGAGAGAGTCATTGAGTTTGCTTTCTTTGAGATTGGGATCTGTCTTCTCCCCTTCCAGGTGAAGAAGCAGTCCATTGTCTAGATCTGTAAGAGGTCTGGCCTTGACCACGACCTCTGGAGCGTCTATATCTTCCCCTTTGAGGCCTGTCAGACGTGGGAAAGGACCAATTTTTAGAGGGCCAATTCCTGGAAAATCTAGGAGGCTGAACTTGCAAGAAATCTTTTACAGTCTGCATGGATTTTGCCTTTTCTTCCATCTTTTAATAACTTCCTCAGCCTTAGAACCAAAAGAACATCTTGTTGAACAGGGGCATCTAATAACTTAGCCTTAACCTGTTCAGGTAAACTTTGTTCACGAAGCCAGGCATGTCTCCTAATCACAGTACCAGAGGCAGCAGCCCTGCAAGAAGCATCCAAAGCATCAAAACCACAATGTAAGCTATGCTTGTTAACCTGTTCAGTAGCATGCAAAACATCCTGAAGTTCCTTATCCTCTGCACAAGCAGGAAGGGAAGCAAGCTTTTGCTTTAAAACAGACAAAAGAAACTGCTGATATTTAAACATATGAAACTGGCAATTTAAAGCCCTTACAGACAGGGTAGCAGAAGTATATACCTTTTTACCCCACCTGTCTAAAGCACGAGAATCCTTCTCAGAGGGAATAGGATTTTTAGAAGTAGCAACCTTAGCAGCCTTAGAGCCCTGAGACATAGTTTCAGGATCTGCAGAAGGGTTTTTAAATAAAAATAAATGAGAGTCAGGAACCCTATAAAATCTATCAGGCTTAGAAGGAGCAGGAGGCATGGAATCAGGATTCAAATTAGCCTCAGAAAAAGCATCATCTACAATGTCCAAGACAGGAGGGATAGCTAAAGGTCTATGCTGAGGAAGAAGAAGAAATTCTCTAAGCCTCTTTTTGGAAGCAGAATATTCCTGTCCTTCCCAATGAAAATGTTCCCTCATCTCATGCAAGGTTTCCCCAAAAGAAAAATCCTCAGGCGGAGAGGCCGAGGGCAAAGAATCCTCAGCATCCGAATCCTCATAAGGGGGAAAGGAATAGTCCTGATCAGAGGAAGAAACAGAAGATACAGAAGCCTGGTCAGAGGAATCCAGAGTAACATCCTGTCGAGGCCTTTTCTCAGGAGGGGGGTGAGAACCCCTAATCATTGTAAGCAAATCTTCAGCCATACTCAATAATTGCTTTTGTGTCTTGGGAGTGGATTCAGAAGCAGCTTGAGCTGGAACTTTACACTTAGTAGGAGTCTTTGTCTTTGCCTTTGCCTTTGAAATAGTGATATGAGTAGGCCTGAAAACCCCCTCAGAAGCCGGTACCTGCACAGTGGTTCCGGACCCATCTGAAGGAGCGACATCCGAAGGTCCTGCAGCAGTTAAAATAGTGGGCCTTGATGGCTCCCCATGGGAGTCCGTATCGGCCATCGGTTCAGAAGTGGCGGACGACAGGGGCTGCAAAAGCGCCTCACTGACGACAGCCGAACCGGACGCTGGCTCCAGCTGCAACGAGTCCTGTTTGGACTTCGGAGGCCTGTCTTTGTCTTTGCGCTTCTTTTGAACTCCGGTAGTGTCCGACGACATTCTGTAATTGAAGCGTCTGCCAAAATAATTTAAAGCCCAATCGTACCTGCGCTTGATAGTACGAGAGTTGAACCTGGCACAGAACCGACAACAAGAAACGTCGTGGTCAGGGCCTAAGCAAGGTAGACAGTAAGAGTGGAAATCTTTATGAGGTATTTGTTTCCCACACGCTATACAATTATTGATTTTTCTGACATCGGAGGAACAAGAAAAATATTCCCCAACGGGGTACTTAGCTTTGAGAAGAGAAGTAAGAACTTCGGACCGACAACAACCAAATACGCTGTTCGAAAATCGCCAACCAACGTTTTGCGAGCTGCTTTCCACCGCACGGCAAGAAAGACTGGGGAAGATGGCGTCGGCTGAGGGCTATGTACCAAGGCGTACTGACGTCAGGATACTAGCTTATACAGCCGACGCCGGACCCAGACTTTGGGATTCTGGCTGACCTCGGGCTGCCTGCCGGCAGGAGCACCCCACAGTTATGACTGCAACAGTGAAACACGAAGAACATCATCTACAATGCTCTGTCCTACACAGAAAAAGAAAGAAATAAAATCAAGGGCCTAAACCATAAACACTATGCAGACTGTCTCAAAACCTCTGTTCCAGTTCTAGAGAATCAACAGACCCTATTCAGTCAGATGTACCATACATTCACAAGTCCAAATATATTATACATTCATATTCGAGAGATCTCAATCTCTTGCAAAACAAACGGAACATGTTGAAGGGACAGGTTTTTATCAGAGACAATACAGTTTATATGGAAAGTACAGTTGTGTGCACTTACTATAAATGTAGATGTTAAGAGTGTATTCATTGTTGCAGTCCTAACCAATGGGATATCCGGCCTCCGGTAGCCCTCAGCCAGAATACCAAAGGTAAGTAAAAATTACGTCGGTTGTAAGGGACGTCAGGGTGTCGAATACAAAAGGAGGCAGCTGACGTCACTTCCTCAGTCTTTCTTGCAAAAACAAACAGTCAGAAGCCCCAGAAAATAAGGCTTAAACCAAATTTAGCCTGTACCTTAGGAAAAGAGAAAAGGGGGAAGGAGGGAGGGAAAGCAGGATTGCAACAGTGAATATGCTCGAATATCTACATTTACGGTAAGTGTACACAACTGTACTATGTTCTTCGTGTTTCACTGTTGCAGTCCTAACCAATAGGTTTAATTACCAAAGCCCAGAGGAAAAGGGAGGAGGAACCAACAGAATCAAGTGTGAACAGAAGACCATGTGGCAGCCTCCAAAATGTCTTCAGTATGGACACCCCTTAAAAAGGCTGCAGAAGTGGAAGCTGCTCTAGTTGAGTGGGTCCTAACCCCTAAGGAGGGACCTTGCCATGAAAGGAACAAAAAGTAATACAATGAGCAATCCATTTAAAAATAGTTTGCTTAGAAATAGCCTTGCCCTGGGCTCCAGGGGCAAAAGTGACCAATAGCTGTGCTGATTTCCGAAGGTCTTTAGTCCTGTCCAGGTAAAACCTGAGCTGTCTATGCACATCAAGAGAATGTAGGATTCTTTCACCTCTATTTCGAGGATTAGGAAAGAAGGTAGGAAGGTGTATGGACTGATTAAGAGTCAGGCTAAAAACCACCTTAGGCATAAAAGAGGGGTTGGTTCTCAGAGAGACCCTATTCTGCATGGAAAATAAGAAAATGCTCCACAGCCATCAAAGTATGCAGCTCCGAAACCCTCCTTGCCAAAGTTATAGCCAAGAGGAAGGCAGTCTTCCACAAGGGAAACTTTAAATCTGCAGTGGCAGTTGGCTCAAAAGGAGGAAGAACGAGTTTCTCTAGAACAAAATTAAGATCCCAGGCTGGAGTAGGCACCCTTCTGGGAGGTTTTAAGTTGCAAGCACCTCTGAGAAACAAACACTTTCATCAGGGGATGAGAGAAAATGGGTTGTTCAAAAGAACAATGAGCAGAAATGGCTGAAGCATGGATCTTGATAGAGGAAAAAGAAAGAACACCGTGAAGCAAATCAGCCAGGTATTCCATGATCAGAGGAAGTGTAGGCTGAGAAGATTCCCCTCTAGCCTGCATCCAGTGAGAGAATCTTTCCCATTTGCCAGCATAAGACTTCCTAGTGCTAGGCCTCCTGGCCTCCCTCAGCACGTCAGCCACCTGCTGGGAAAGGGAAGAAGAAAAGGATGGAGTCATACGAGCCAAGCTGCCAAATGGAGAGAGACTGAAGATGAGGATGTAGAATGTTTACAATGATCCAAGCTGTCAAATGGAGGGACTGAAGGAAGAAGAAAAGGATGGCGTCATACAATGAGCCATGCGCTGCCAGATGGAGGGACTGAAGGAAGAAGTAAAGGATGGCATCATACAATGAGCCATGCTCTGCCAGATGGAGGGACTGAAGGAAGAAGAAAAGGATGGCGTCATACAATGAGCCATGCGCTGCCAGATGGAGGGACTGATGGAAGAAGAAAAGGATGGCGTCATACAATGAGCCATGCGCTGCCAGATGGAGGGACTGAAGGAAGAAGAAAAGGATGGTGTCATACAATGAGCCATGCGCTGCCAAATGGAGAGACTGAAGATGAGGTTATAGAATGTTCACGATGAGCCAAGCTGTCAAATGGAGGGACTGAAGGAAGAAGAAAAGGATGGCGTCATACAATGAGCCATGCGCTGCCAAATGGAGAGACTGAAGGAAGAAAAGGATGGAGTCAGACAATGAGCCAAGCTGCCAAATGGAGAGACTGAAGGAAGAAAAGGATGGAGTCAGACAATGAGCCAAGCTGCCAAATGGAGAGACTGAAGGAAGAAAAGGATGGAGTCAGACAATGAGCCAAGCTGCCAAATGGAGAGACTGAAGGAAGAAAAGGATGGAGTCAGACAATGAGCCAAGCTGCCAAATGGAGAGACTGAAGATGAAGATGTAGAATGTTTCCCCCTTCCTGAACCAAAAGATCTGGCTTCAGAGGAAGATGCCAAAGAAGAAACTGGGAGAGACTGCGAAGCATGGATACCAGTGCTGTCGGGCCAGTTCGGAGCTATAAGAATAGTCCTTGGTTGTTCGTCCCTGATCTTCAATAATACTCTGGGAAGAGGGAAGGCATAAACTGACAGCAAAATCCAAGAGAAGGACAGAGCATCCACTCTCCAGGCACTGCTGTGATGCTGTCTGGTGCAAAAAAAAAAAAAAAAAAGAGGTAGAAGATTGTTGTCTGGAGAGAAGAGATCCACTTGAGGAGTGCCCCAACATTGAATGATGCTGTAAAAAACTGCTCTGTTCAGCTGCCACTCGTGAGGATCCAGGGTCTGTCTGCTCAACTGGTCTGCCAAAACACTGAGCCTTCCTGGAAGAAACTGAGCTAGGAGATGCAGGCCCAAGGATGCTGCTAGGGACCAAAGACTCATGCTCTGTCTGCACAGGAGGTAAGAATGAGTCCCTCCCTGCTTGTTGATGTACCACATGACTGTGATGTCGTCTGTCCTGACAAGCAGGGTCCCTGGAGAAAGAAGATGCTTGGAAGCTAGTAAGGCCTGCTGGACGCCAATCAACTCCTTTAAATGTATGTGTAGGTGCATCTGCTGAGCATTTCAACTTCCCTGTATGCATCTGCCATCCAGGTGAGCTCCCCAGGCATAGTCCGCTGCGTCTGTGGTAAGAACTTGAGTGGCCAGGGGTGGGCGAAAAGGCTTGCCTTTGTTCTGTAGACAGGCTGTTGCCCACCATAGAAACTCCCTCCGCAGACATGGAAGCAGAGGGATTATCACATCCAGGTCCTGTGTGTGCTGACACCAAGTGTTCTTGAGGTACCATTGCAATTTCCTCATAAGCAGTTTTGCATATAGAATCATGAGAATACAAGAGGCCATGAATCCCAGAGCTTGCAGGTATTTCCTTGCAGGGAGCTGGGACAGGCTTACCAAGTCCTTGAAGTAAACTGAATTGGTCTGCTTCTCCTGGGTGAGATATATCTGGGCGGCTGTGTTCAGACTCGCTCCCAGAAATGTTCTCTTTGGATGGCATCATTTTTGATTTTTCCACGTTGAGTGTGTAATCCAGGGAAGTGTCTTTATAAATTTTAGATCTTTTAACAACCGTTTCTGAGAATTTGCTTGAATTACACAGTTGTCCAAATATGGATAAATCTGAATTTTCCTTTGCCTGCAAAAAGCAATGACTAGAGCCAGGCACTTTGTGAAAACTCTGGGAGCAGTAGATAAGCCAAAGGGTAGCGCAGAGAATTGATAATGTTGCTTGCCCACCCTGAAACGAAGGAATTTCCTGCAACTTTCCCTGACAGGGATGTGCAGATAAGCTTCTTTGAGATCAAACGTTACAAGCCAGGAATCCTTTTCTTTTTTTGGAACTAGGAAAAATCTGGAATAGAAACCCTGGCCTACTTGCTGAGCAGGAACAGATTATATTGCTCCCAGATGTAACCGAGACAAAATTTGCTTTTCTACTTCTCCCCTTTGGTTTGAAGGAGCGTCTGGGAATCCTTTGGGTACTGGAAAGAAAACTTGTGACCTAGGGATACAGTTCTGGGTACCCATTTGTCATCCGTGATGGTGGCCCAGACATTTTTAAAAAGGGCCAACCTTCCCCCTAAAGGACTCCTCAGGCAGGCAAGAACAGGTAGAAGTTGAACAGAGTCATTGAGAATGTTTAGATTGAGAAGCAGGCTTAGAACTTCCCGCCTTGAAAGAGGAAGCCTGCCAACGCTTTGACCTTTGAGAGGTAGCCACCTGTCCCCTAGAAGATTTGTAACCACTAGTCATAGAATGGCTCTGTCTGCTGGTATCAGGGAACATCCAAACTCTTAGAAGGGTAATTCCTGCTGAAGCAAGGAGGATGAACTTGCAGAAAGTCTTTAACGGTCTGGATAGACTTGGCCTTGTCTTCCATCTTCTTGAGCACTTCCTCTGCTTTGCTTCCAAAAAGACTGTCCTTATGCAAAGGTACATCTAAAAGCTTAGCCTAACAGGCTCAGGTAGGGGCTGCTCCCTGAGCCAAGCGTGTCTTCTAACAACAGAGCCATTAGCTATAGCCCTACAGGAGGCTTCTAGAATGTCAAAACAACAATGTGATGAATCTTTGAGTAAACTGGCAGAATTCAGCAAATCCTGCATATCCTTACTCTCCGCCAACAGAGGCGTACTTGCTATCCTAGACTTAATAGCTTCCAAGGGGTGCTGCTGGTACTTCAAGCATATGAAAGAGACAATTAATAGACCTAATAGCAAGAGTGGCAGAGGTACAAACCTTTTACCCCACCTATCTAGGTTCCTAGATTCCCTGTCAGAAGGAACAAGTTTTTTTAATAACAGTGGCCTCAACTCCTTTAGGGCCTTGAGAAATAGCCTCCGGATCAGCCAACGGATTCCTGAAAAGAAACAAATGTGAATCCGGGACTCTATAGTACCTGTCAGGTTTCCTGGGAGCAGGAGGAACCGAATTTGGAGTCAAGGAATTTTCCAGTAAAACATCATCAACCACTTCCAACACAGGTGGAATAGCCAAAGGCTTATGCTGAGGCAAATCCAAAAACTCCCTAATCCTTTGCTTAGAAAGGGGGTAATCCTGACTTTCCCATTTAAAATGCTCCCTGAGAGTATTTAAAGTATCACCAAAAGAGCAATCTTCTGGAGGAAAAGGGGAAGGGATGGACTCCTCTGTGTCCGAATCCTCAAAAGGAGAGAAAGCCTGAGAAAAGTACAGTTTTGTACCTACCATAAATGTAGATGTTCGAAGATCCACATTGCTGCAGTCCTTACATATGGGTAGTCCGCTGTCCTCGGTCGGCCCGAATACCAAAGTATTAGGCTGATGTCGGTCAAGGCGCTTAAAACTGACATCAGGACTTCAGGGTACAAAAGCGCATGACCGACGTCATTTCCTCAGTCTTTTCTTGCCCCAGATGTCAGAAGGCCCTAACAAGAAAGGCCAAAGCCAAAAACCAGCAAAACCTAACCAACCACCCGTGCACTAACCATATTTACAATATGTACAACACAGATCATACCACCACCTACAACAACAGAGGGGAAGGAGGGAGGGTAAATTGGACTGCAGCAATGTGGATCTTCGAACATCTACATTTATGGTAGGTACAAAACTGTACTATGTTCTTCATCTCACATTGCTGCAGTCCTTACATATGGGTAGAATCCCAAAGCAGAGGTAAGGGAGGATGGCAACACTATAAGGCATTAGGAGCTGCCAACATGCCCTGTAAAATTGCAGTGGCAAATCCAGCCCTAGATTTAGAGTAAAGTGGAAGGTGGTAATGCTTAGAGAAACTATGCACTGAACTCCAAGTAGCTGCCTCCAAAATATCTTTAGTAGCCACCCCCCTTAAAAAAGCTGTAGAAGTGGCAGTAGCCCTAGTGGAATGAGGCCTAATCCCAGCTGGAATCTCCTTACCATGATGGGAATAACAGAAAGCAATACAAAAACCAATCCACTTAGCAATAGTTTGTTTTGAAATAGGTTTGCCCTGAGAACCCAAAGCAAAAGAAACAAACAACTGCTGAGACTGCCTGAACCCTTTAGTTCTGCTCAAATAATATCGCAACTGTCTGTGTATATCCAAGGTGTGCAAAATCCTTTCCCCTTTATTTTGGGGGTTTGCATAAAAAATAGGCAAATGAATAGTTTGGTTTAAAGCCACACTAGAAACCACTTTAGGCATAAAAGAAGGGTTAGTACGCAAAGACACCCTATCCTTGTGGAAAATTAAGAAAGGCTCAACTGCCATAAGGGCCTGTAATTCAGAAACCCTTCTCGCAGAGGTAATGGCCAACAAAAAAGCAGTTTTCCATGATAAATATTTCAACTCTGCCGATGCTGCAGGCTCAAAAGGTTGTAGAGTGAGTTTCTCCAACACAAAATTGAGATCCCAAGCAGGAGTAGGAGCTCTACGTGGGGGTCTTATATTTTTGCCCCTCTAAGGAATTGCTTAAACAAAGGCTGAGAAAATAAAGGTGGGTCACAGTCATAGTGAGCAGAAATTGCTGCAGCATGAACCTTTATAGAGGAGAAGGACAAACCTTTGTCCAATAACTCAGTAAGGTATTGAAGAGCAACACTTAAATTAGGTTTAGAAACATCAAAGTCCTTAGTTGTACTCCAAAATAAAAATCTCCTCCATTTATCTCGTAAACTTTCCTTGTACTAGGCCTTCTGGCCTCCAAAATAACATTCAAAACTTGTTGTGGAAGCTGAGACCCTCCAGGGTTTAAAACAGAATATGCCAGGCTGTCAGATGTAGAGAATGAAGTTTGACATTGAGTAAATGACTGTTCTCCTGAGACAGCAGGTGAGGAATCGAAGGCAAAGGCCATGGAGGCTCCTGTACCAGACTTCTCAGTAATGGGTACCAGTGCTGTCGAGGCCAATCTGGAGCTATTAAAATCATGTTTGGCTTGTCCTGTCTAACCTTCAGCAATACCTTTGGGAGGAGAGGCAGAGGTGGAAAGGCATACACGTGAAGATTGCTCCAATTGAATGAGAGAGCATCCACTTTCCAAGCTGTGGGATGAAACCTTTTGTGCAAAACTTTGGCAGCTGGTAATTTTGTGGAGAAGCGAACAGATCTATGTCTGGAGTTCCCCATAACACTGTCAATCTCTGAAATACATGAGGATCCAATTTCCACTCGTGGGGATCCATAATTTGTCTGCTCAACACATCTGCTAAGGAGTTCTGTGCTCCTGGCAGAAACCTTACCTGAAGATTTAGCTGTAAACTGAGAGCAGTCTCCCACAAAATCATTGCTTGTCTGCATAGAGGATAAGAATCGTTCCCCTTGCTTGTTGATGTACCACATGACAGTTGTGTTGTCTGTTTGAATCAACACCTGCCCTGGAAGAAGTAAATCCTTGAAAGCTATCAATGCAAATTGGACTGCTAACATCTCCTTCAAGTTGATATGTAGATGTTGAAGTCTGGCAGGCCACGTGTCTTGTACCCATTTTCCATTTAGATGAGCTCCCCAAGCTTTGTCTGAGGCATCTGTTGTTAAAATCTGACTCGCCTCTGGCGGGTCACAGAGAGTCCCTTGTTTAGGTGACATTCCTGAGCCCACCACAAAATTCCTTTTGAATGCAAGGTATTATCTGAATGACAGTGTCCAAATCTTGGCAGTGCTGTGTCCATACATTCTTGAGATACCATTGTAGCTTCCTCATATGCAGTTTGGCATTGGGAAGTACCAGAATACAAGATGCCATGAACCCCAAGGCTTGAAGGACTGTCCTTGCAGTCAGCCTGGACAGACGCAGAGACAACTGGTGGAAGTAAAGAGAAAGATTCTTTTGTTTGTCCGGGGTCAAAAGGCCATCTGGGATGCTGTATTCAGTCTCACACCCAGAAAGCACATGTCCTGAGAGGGTACTAGACTGGACTTTATTTCGTTCACAGAATACCCCAGGCATCTTAACACTGCCATCACATACTGTAAATGATGAAGAAGTTCGTCCTTTTCTTGGGCCAGAATCAGGCAATCGTCCAAATAAGGATATATCTGTATTCCTCTTAGCCTGAAGAAAGCTACCACTGGAGCCAGAACCTTCGTGAACACTCTGGGCGCAGTAGATAAGCCAAAGGGCAATGCAGAGAACTGATAATGTGAAGTCCCAGCCAGCAGATACTTCCTGCAACTGGGCCTGATAGGAACATGAAGGTAAGCCTCCTTGAGATCCAGAGTCACCATCCAGTGACCTTTGCCCAGCAGAGGTAAAAGCTGCTGTAACGTCAACATTTTGAACTTGGGAATGTCCAGATATGTGTTGAGGATAGATAAATCCAAAATTGGTCTCCACGTGTTTCCTTTCTTTGGTACTAGAAACAGGCGAGAATAAAATCCCAGGCCCACTTCTGGCAGAGGGTCAGGTTGTATGGCCCCTATTTGAAGTAGTAGAGAAATTTGCTTGCGAGCCTCTAGTCTTTGCTGAGGAGGAACGTCCGGCATGCCTTTGAAAGGAGGCAAGGTATGGAAATAAAACTTGTAACCCTGGTGTATGATATCCAATACCCATTTGTCTTGGGTAATCAACATCCAATTTTCCTTGAAGAGAGCTAACCTTCCTCCCAAAGGTGCTGCCAGGCAAGAAGGATCTGGCAGCTGAAAAAGTAGGTCATTGGGCCTGTTTACGAAAGGACTGGCCCCTGCCCTCACCGAAGATTGTGCAGGTGAACTCCTGTTCTAGGCCTGAAAGAACTCTGAGCTCTGCCCCTACCTCGTCTAGATCTACCCCTAGACTGAGAGTCATAAGAAGGATACGTCCACCCCTTAGCAGGCCAATTCCTACTAAACTTCGGAGGCTGAACTTGCAACAAATCTTTAACAGCCTGCATAGACTTAGCCTTGTCTTCCATTTTCTTCAAGACTGACTCCACAGGTGAACCAAACAACACATCAGACTGCAAAGGAGCATCCAAAATCCTTGTCTTAACATGGTCAGATAAATTCTGATCCTTCAGCCAGGCGTGCCTGCGAAGAACTGAGCCAGTGGCAGCCACCCTAGGCGTGGCCTGCACAGCATCAAAACCACACTGTAATGAAAGCTTACCCACCTGTTCAGAGACATGCACCAAATCTTGTAATTCTTTACACTCAATGCCTTCCGCCAGAGCATCCACCTTAGACTTCAATTGAGAAAGAAGAAAGTTTTGATATTTCAACATATGAAACTGGCAATTCAAAGCCCTCATAGCTAAGGTAGAAGATGTATAGACCTTCTTTCCCCATCTATCCAAAGCTCTGGCTTCTTTATCTAGAGGAACCGGATTTTTTTCAACAGAGGCCTTGACACCCTTAGGTCCCTGACTAATAGTTTCTGGGTCCGCCCTAGGACTCTTATAAAGATATTTATGAGCCTCAGGCACCCTGTAATACCTATCCGGTTTAACAGGAGCAGGAGGCAGAGAATCAGGATTAAGTGAAGCCTCTGCAAACACATCTTCCACAACATCCAGAACAGGGGGTATAGCCAAGGGCCTATGCTGGGGTAACCGCAAAAACTCCCTAAGCCTTTTCCTAGAATCAGAGAAGTCCTGACCTTCCCACTTAAAATGTTCCCTCATAGAATGAAGTGTCTCTGAAAAAGAAAAATCCTCTGGAGGAGAAGCAGAAGGAGTGGAATCATCTGCATCAGAATCAGAATAAGGAGAGTACTCCTGCAAGTCTTCAGCTGAAGACTCTGAAACATACGAAGCCTGCGCAAAACTTCCCAACTCTGGCTCCACCCTAGGCCTCTTATCAGGAGGGCAAAGAACCTCTAATCAGAGTAATCAAATCTTCTGCCATTTTAAGCATGTGCTTCTTAGGCACAGACCCTGCTGAACTAGGAGTGACACCAACAGAAGCTAAAACTGGCCTGCCTCTGGGAGAAGCCTTGGAAACAGAAGGAGAAGGCCTAACCACCCTAGGAAGGGAGGGAGTACAGTAACTTGAGAAGCCCCTTCAGCCTGACCTGCCTCCTGAGAGACCACCTCCTGCAAAATCAAAGTCTCCCCTGAGACTCCAGAGAAGTCTCCGTCGGAACCACCGGTTCCACTGAAACCTCTAAAGAACCGGCGTCCGGGCGGACGACTCATCTTACCTGGGTTTAGCTGCTTTGTCTTTGCGCTTCTTACATGAAGCGGGCGTGGGAGAATCCGTCGGCATATTATAATTGCACCGCTTCCCAAAGACCAGCCTAGCACAATCTAACCTTCACTTAATAGTGCGTTTATTGTACCTAGCACAAAGCGACACCCAACAACGCCGTGCTCAGGCCCCAAAGAAGGAATACACAAAGAATGATAATCCCTATGCGGTATCTGTTTCCCACAAGAAATACAGTTATTCACTTTTTCTGACATCCGGTAAAATACTGAGGCAAGAAAAAAACAAAATATTCCCCAACGGGGTACTTAGCCAACTTGGATTCGGTCTGAAACTCCGAATTCGAAAAATTTCAGAACGCCGAATGGCACTTGCAACGCTGCTTCTGCATCGGACCATGCGGCAAAAAAGACTGAGGAAATGACGTCGGTCATGCGCTTTTGTACTCTGACGTCCTGATGTCAGTTTTAAGCGCCTTGACCGACGTCAGCCTAATACTTTGGTATTCGGGCCGACCGAGGACAGCGGACTACCCATATGTAAGGACTGCAGCAATGTGAGATGAAAAACATCTTCATCAACAGAAATGCTAGAAGTATCAGAACCTGAAAAGGACAAAGCCACAGGAGAGACATCCCTACCTCTTTTTGAAGGAGGAGGCTGTGAACCCCTAATAAGAGTCAGAAGGTCATCAGCTATTTTAACCATTTGAGAATGAGGGGAACGAGTGGAAACTGGGGCCTGCTTCTTCACAAGCTTACAACTGGAAGATTTACCTGCGAGTCTAAAGGACTAGGGAGGCC
>NC_056744.1:1791401408-1791418908 GCF_019279795.1 Protopterus annectens | reverse complement strand
CATACACTGTTAATGTTTTCCAACTGAATGAGAGGGCGTCCCACTTTCCAAGCTAGTGGATAGAAGGTCCTTGTGCACAATTTTTGAAGTTGGTGGTTGTGGGGGCTTGCAAACAGATCTATGTCTGGGCGTCCCCATTTTTGAGCTATCATTGCAAATACTTGTGGCTCTAGTTTCCATTCGTGTGGATCCATGATGTTTCTGCTTAGGTCGTCTGCCAATGTGTTTTTCTTTCCTGGCAGGAATTGTGCTTGTAATTGAACCTGGTAAGACAGTGCAGTGTTCCACAAGGTCATTGCTTGCCTGCATAGAGGGTAGGAATGTGTGTCCCCTTGCTTGTTTATGCCGAGTCCGTACACTTTTCAGGTACCATTGTAATTTCCTCATATGCAGTTTTGCAAATGGTATTAGTAGTATGCAAGATGCCATGAATCCCAAGGCCTGCAGAATTTTTCTTGCAGGGAGTTGGGTCTTTGTTGCCATTATTTTGAAAAATTGAAACAGCTGTCGTTGTTTGTCTGGCGTGAGATAAGCCATCTGGGCCATTGTATTCAAGCTGGCACCCAGGAATATTATGTTTTGTGAGGGCACTAGTTTTGATTTCTTTTCGTTTACTGTGTACCCTAGGCAACTTAGAAGGTGTTTGACAAATGCCAGATGCTTTAAAAGAATGTCCTTGCTTTCTGTTTGAATAAGGCAGTCGTCCAGGTATGGGTATATTTGAATTCCGCTTTGTCTGCAGTATGCAATTACTGGTGCCAGGCATTTTGTGAAAACTGTGGGTGCAGTAGATAAGCCAAAGGGCAGTGCAGAGAATTGATAATGCGTTGAATCTGCAATGAAGTAGAGGTATCTTCTGCAATTTTATCTGATAGGGACATGCAAGTATGCCTCCTTGAGGTCCAAAGTGACTAGCCAAGCATTCTTGCCCAGCATGGGAAAAAGCTGCTGTAGTGTTAGCATCTTGAATTTTGGTACTTGCAGATAGGTGTTCAGAACTGAAAGATCCAGAATGGGTCTCCATGCTTTGTCCTTTCTTGGGACTAGAAAGAGTCTTGAGTAAAATCCTTGTCCTTGCTCCTATGCAGGTACCTGTTGAATGGCTCTCATGTCCATGAGAGCTGTAATTTGTTTTTGTGCCCCTGCCCATTGATTTGGTGGCAGGTTTGGCACTCCTTTGTTCCTTGGTAAGGTATGAAAGTGGAATCTGTATCCTTAAGAGACAATGTTTAGAACCCATTTGTCTTTTGTGATGATGTGCCAGTTGTCTGCACAAAATGCTAGTTTTTCTCCCAAGGGAGCTGCCAGGAGAGATTTGCTTGGTAGCTTGACGATAGAGTCATTGTGTGTCTTCTGCTAGCTTGGAGCCTGTCTTCTCCTCCTTTCTGGGTAGCAGAACCCCATTGGTGAGGTTTGTAAGGGCCCTGTGACTGACCTCTGCCCCTTGGGCATCTGTATCTGTTCCTCTGTGATCTGTCTGAAGCTGGAAAGGACCAGTTTCTTGTTGGCCAATTTCTGCTGAAACGAGGGGGGTTGTACCTGCAAAAAATCCTTGACCGTTTGCATAGACATTGCCTTATCCTCCATTTTCTTTAAAACCTATTCTGCTTTGACACCAAATAATACATCCTGCTGTAAAGGTGCATCCAATAATTTTGCTTTAACATGGTCAGGGAGGGATTGTTCTTTTAACCAAGCATGTATACGTATGACAGAGCCAGTAACAGCTGCTCTACAAGAAGCTTCCAATGAATCAAATCCGCATTGTAAAGTATGTTTGCCCACCTGTTCAGCTGCATGGTAGATGCAGCCCTGGTTGGATGGTTGGATTTGGTCTTATCCCCTGTGGAATAGGTTTTCCATGGTGCATATAGAGAAATAAATGCAATGGCCTATCCATTTAGAAATGGTTTGCTTTGAAATGGCCTTCCCCTCTGCCCCTGCAGCAAATGCCACCAGCAGCTGTTCAGATTTCCTGAGCGGTTTAGTCCTGTCCAAGTAATATCTAAGTTGTCTGTGCATGTCTAAGGAGTGCAGTACACGTTCCCCTTTGTTCTGTGGATTAGAAAAGAAGGCTGGCAAATGGATGGACTGATTAAGAGCCACACTGGATACTAACTTGGGCATGAAGGAGGGATTGGTCCTGAGGGACACCCGGTCCGCATAAAAGATGATGAAAGGCTCCACTGCCATAAGGGCCTGTAACTCAGACACCCTTCTTGCTGAAGTGATGGCTAAAAGAAAGGCTGTTTTCCAAGAAAGCAATTTCAACTCTGCACTTGCAGCTGGCTCAAAAGGAGGTAGAGTGAGTTTTTCCAATACAAAGTTACGGTCCCAGGCTGGAGTTGGGGCTCTCCTGGGTGGTCTTAAGTTTTTGGCCTCTCTGAAGAACTGTTCGAGCAGTGGATGAGAGAAGAGGGGTGGTTGTGTTGTAATGAGCTGAAATGGTTGAGGCATGAAGTTTGATGGAGGAAAAGGAAAGGCCTTGTCAAGCATCTCAGTTAAGTTTTGAAGAATCTGAGGTAAATTGTGCGCTGCTGTGCCCATCCCCTGAGTTTGGTTCCAGGAACAGAATCTTTTCCATTTTTCAGCATATGATTTTCTAGTACTAGGCCTCCTTGCCTCCAGAATGACATCCAACACTTGTTTACTGAGGGAAGGCAACGGAGAGATAAGGTAACTAGCAAGGCTACCAGGTTCAGGGTTTGAAGATAAGGGTGCAGAATCTGGCCCTCCTGCTGGGACAGCAGGGTAGGGGTCTGAGGCAGATGCCCTGGTGCCAGCAGTGACGCACTGCGCAAGAGGGTGTACCAGTGTTGGCGTGGTCAGTCTGGTGCAATCAGTATCATCCTTGGTTTGTCCTGTGTGATCTTTAGTAGTACCTTGGAGAAGAGAGGCAGAGGAGGAAAGGCATGATTTTTCCAGGTGAAGGAAAGGGCATCCACTTTCCAAGCTTGTTTGTGGAGAGTCCTTGTGCAGAATTTGTCTAATTGATAGTTCTGGGGGGAAGCAAACAGCTCTATCTCTGGGCTCCCCCATTTGTTTATCAACATGTTGAATGTCTTTGGTTCCAGTTTCCACTCATGTGGGTCCATGAGATTTCTGCTTAGTTCATCTGCCAGTGTATTTAGCTTTCCTGGTAGGATATCATTAATTGTCCTGGAAGAATGTGGTCCTTGAAAGTTGTCAGAGCATTCTGTACAGCTAACATTTCTTTTTGATTGATATGCAGGTGCATTTGACTTGGGTTCTATTTGCCCTGAATGCACTTCCCTGCCAAGCGAGCCCCCCATGCATAGTCTGATGAGTCTGTTAGGGTTTGTGCGGCAGGGGGTAGAGTGAATGCCAGTCCCTTATTTTGGTGGCAGGCCTCTGCGCACCAAAGGAACTCTAACTGTAGGCAAGGTACGATAGGAATCATTGCTTCTAGATCCTGAGAATGTTGACACCATATGCTTTTTAGATACCATTGTAGTTTCCTTATATGCAGCCTTGCATATGGAATTAGGAAAATGCAGGAGGCCATGAACCCCAAGGCTTGCAGTATTTGTCTTGCAGATAGCAGGGTCTTTATGGCCATTAGTTTGAAGTAGACTGTCAAATGAACTTGTTTTTCTGGCATGAGGAAAGCCATCTGGGAAGTTGTGTTCAAGCTTGCTCCTACGAATAAAATTTGTTGGCAGGGTACTAAGATGGGATTTCTTTTCGTTTATGGTGTACCCCAGAGAAGTTAACACCTTTTGCACAAACGCCAGATGATTCAAAAGTATGTCCTGACTTTCTGCCTGAATTAGACAATCGTCCAAGTATGGGTATATCTGAACATTTATTTGCCTGCAAAATGCAATGACTGGAGCTAGGCACTTGGTGAATACCCTGGGCATAGTAGATAAGCCAAAGGGCAGTGCAGAGAACGGATAGTGCATGCAGCCTGCTTTGAAGCGCAAGTATTTTCTGCAAGATTCCCTGATTGGGATGTACAGGTAGGCTTCCTTTAAATCCAGTGTTGCTAACCAGGCATCTTTGCCTATCATGGGAAGCAATTGATGAAAAGTTAGCATCTTGAATTTTGGAATCACCAAAAAGGTGTTTAGGACAGAAAGGTCCAGGACAGGACGCCAAGAATTGTCTTTTCTGGGCACCAGGAAAAGTCTCGAGTAAAAACCTTGTCCCCTTTCCTCTTCTGGGACAGTTTGAATCGCCCTTATACTTGAGAGAGAGAACTTGCTTTTGAGCCTCTGCCCATGGATTTGGGGGTAGATCTGGCCAACCATTTGGGGTTGGTAAAGTGTAGAAGTGGAATCTGTGTCCTTGGGAACCTATATTTAAAACCCATTTGTCTTGGGTAATGAGCTCCCAGTTTTTTGCCTGCAAAGCAATCTTTCTCCCTAAAGGAGCAGTCGGATGAGAAGGGCTTTGAAGTTTTAAAGGTAAGTCACTGAGATAGTTTACCATGGGGGGGGGGGGGAGTCTTACTACTCCCTGCATTGGAAGTGGGAGCCCCCCCCCCCACTGCTTAGTCCTGTGCGTACCTTCGGACTGAAGCCTGGGTTTTCTGGTGGTTCTGGGTTTGGACTGAAGGTCTGGAAGAGGCAGGAAAGGACCAATTCTTAGAGGGCCAATGTCTACTACATCTTGGAGGCTGTACTTGCAGGAAATCTTTAACAGTTTGCATAGATTTAGCTTTTTCCTCCATCTTTTTAAGTACTACTTCTGCTTTGTTGCCAAACAGGCGGTCCTGGTTTAAGGGAGCATCCAGCAATTTAGCTTTAACATGATCTGGCAAAGATTGCTCCTTAAGCCAAGCATGCCTTCTAAGTACAGACCCAGTGACAGCAGCCCTGCAAGATGCCTCTAGTGAATCAAAACCACACTGCAAAGTATGTTTTCCAACTTGTTATGCAGAATGCATTAAATCCTGTAAATCCTTATTTTCAGCACAGTCAGGAATCAACATCATTTTCTGTTTAAGCAATCCAATAATATGCTGCTGATACTTTAATATATGAAACTGGCAGTTTAAGGCCCTAATGGCCAAGGTTGCAGAAGTGTATACCTTCTTACCCCATATATCCACCGCCATGGAATCTCTCAACTGCATGTCTAACTAGATATGAACTTACACTTCTTTCTGATCCATCTATTTCTCTGATCTGCTGTCCTGTTCTGAATCCTGCATCTCTGTTGCTTACTGCTGAGGATGGTAAAGAGCATGATTGTGTGTGTGTAACTATTTACTTTCTCCTAGGGAGGACATAAAGGACACTCCTATACCCAATGCTGACCTGAACTTGCTTGGGGATGGCTCCTGTGGAAGAAATCAAAGGGGACAACTGACTTCAGGAATAGTCATCTGCACCGAAGAGACAATATTGTTGCAACAAAGATTAGAGGATGTTCACTCTGCTCAAATAGCTGAGTTAGTGGCTCTACAAAAGGCCTGTGTGTTAGTCAAAGACAAAGTGGCCAACATTTTTACAGACAGCCATTATGCTTTTGGGTTGGTACATGATTTTGACCAACTTTGGAAAGAGGGTTTTTGACATCTTCAGGAAATCAAATTAAGAATTCAGTGTACATAAAATCATTGTTAGGTGGACTTCTGCTACCTAAGAGGCTGTCTGTAATCAAATGTTGTGCCCATCAAAAGGGTAAAAATAGAACAATGGGTAACAATTTGGCAGACCAAGATGCCAAACAAGCAGTAGTAGATAACATACACAGATTTTTATGACAAACGATAAACTACAACAGTAATGATGTGTTTGATTTTGAAAAGTATCATCAAACTTTCAAGCTGAAGCATCACAGGGAGAAGTTCTGAGGTGGCTCAAGGATGGATGTATAAAAATCCTCTTAACGGCATATGGAGACATCCAGACGGCAGACTGGTGGTGCCCGCCTCTTTTCTACCTTACCATCTACCAGCCCATATAGGCAAGACAACTTTATTTAATCAAATTACCCGAAGTTGGATGCCCCTCATGTCTTCTCTTTGATACTTCAGTATTTACAAAACTGTGGAATACGTCAAGAGTATAATGTAAGCAAACATGCCAACAGTAAAACTGCATGTTTACTTCCACACTGGGGACCTTTTGTTACCAAGCAGATGGACTTCATCCACATGCCTAGGATTAATAATTTGCAATTTATTTTGGTGGTGGTGTGTCTGTTCTCAGCATGGGTGGAAGCTTACCCATGTTGCAAAGCTGATGCAGTCAGAGTAGTGAAAAATTTCTGTAGGACTTTATACCATGTACTATCAATACTGACCACGGAACATATTTTAATATTTCATTACTTAAGGGATTGTGAAAAGTTTTTCATACTAAGTTGAGTCTTCACTACCTAAACCATTCACAGTTATCTGGATTAGTGGAAAGGGTGAACAGAACCCTTAAAAATAAAATTTCAAAGATTTGTGCTAAAACCCACTTAAAGTGGCCCGAAGCCCTCCCCTTAGCATTAATGAGTAAGAGGGTCTCGCTGAATGCCACCAGGAAGTTGAGTCCATATGAAATATTAATGGGAAGACCCATGGCCCTTCCAGCTACCCCTTCCTCTGGGAAATGCCAATTTAACTTTGCCAGATGATGCTATGATTTCTTATTGCCAGTAACTCCTTCATGTTTTGCAGCAATATCATCGAACAGTAAAAGCAGCACTACCAAAGCCTCCTGACCAGCCCTGTCATCAAACTACAACCAGGTGACTGGGTTTACGTAAAATTACTCCAGAGGAAGAACTGCCTCAGCCCGAGATGGAAAGGTCCTTTTTAAGTCCTCCTGACAACCGTGACTGCTGTTCGCTGTGCAAGACTACCAACGTGGATCCATTCATTTCACTGCAAGACGACCTGCCGTGTGGGGACCCCAGATGAATCATTGCAGCCAACAGAGGTGTGACACATAAATCATCTGCCCAGTGAGGAAGTCGACTTCAGTAGCACTCCATGATGAATTCAGTGACAACAGGTACCCTTGCTTTGCTTCTGCTGATGTTTCCTTTTATAAACTGGTCAAGAGAAAACAGTTTTTTACTGGTCTTTTGGCAATATGCAAAAAAATTTAACAAAACAAACTGTTGGATAAGTTTGCATATACCACATCGTTCTAATGCAGGGATTCCTATGATTCCCATCCCTGCATCACAGGGTTCATTTGAAAAGGACCTTAATGACATCAATCTAACCTGGCTGGCATAATGTAACTGATTTTCAAAGGTTGCCTCTCTTCAACTTACAACCACACATGATGGAGACGCATGTTATGCCAGAAATGGGACTGTACCAGTAAGGAAAAGCAAAACAATGACACCAGGCATGAAAGCGTGTTAGACTCTTTGCACTTAAAAAGCTATGACTGGGGACGTGGCATAGGCATAAGTGACCGCTACTACATCTGTGGTGATCGTGCCTACCCCTTGTTGCCTACAGACTGATCTGGATATTGTTTTGTAGGCTACATTACTCCTGCTATTCAACATTTTGAAAACCCACCAGCAGGCAGACTGACAAATAAGCGAGCAATCCATTGGGCAGAACAAGTTTTTTTCAATTTTTAATCCTGTGTATGGAGTGCAAGGGACAATGCTTGAAATTACCATGATTGCTCAAATTCTACAGGAGGTGGTCAACGAAACTTTGCATCACATCAGGATGGCAAATCAAAAAGTGACTGAAATGCGAACTGTGGTGTTACGGAATCGAATGGCACTTGATATAATGCTTTCTGCAAAATGGGGCTTGTGCCCTCATAGGGAGTCATTGCTGTTCTTATATTAGTGACCATCATGATGAAGAGGAAAAACTGGCAAATTTCATGGAACAAAGGCCAAAGATTTGGACAGCACATCAAACCAGTGGACATTTATTGGATGTCTGTGCAGTATTTTTGGTAACCTGGGAACTAGTATAATCCAGGGTTTGTCATTGTACTTTTTATTATATTTGTGATCATTTTGGTATTTTCTATTCTAAAGGCTGTGATTACAAGATGTTTAACCTCACCTGCACATGAAATGCCACTGCACGTACCAATCAAGGACAGTTCTATTTTGACAGAAAATGAGGATGACTATTACAACGCTATAGCATATTTTATAAAGTTAAAAAAATAAAAATATAATTACATGTATGGTACGACACTGATAGTGTCAAAAGGAGGGAAACTTATGGAACAAGATCAGCTTATTAAAATGTATATTAAATTTCAGTTTCATTAATGATGCTAGAATATGATTTTTAAAAAGCAAATATAATTTGTATGCAGGGCTGTAGAAAAATACAGCTTCATTACGTTGAAGTTACTGCTGTGCTTTAACTGCATTCTTCGGATATGTAACAAGGAAAAAATAAGTGTTGTATGAGCAGAGTAATGTTAACTACTGTAAAAGGAATTTGTTGTCCGACTTCTCCAAGCTTGGAGTTCATTGTTGCTAGGGAAGGTTTGAAACATCCAAGATCAGAAAACAAAACCACTTGAAGCTGGTGGGTCACGTATAGAAAGGTGTTCACGTGAAGTTGAATTTGTTGAATGACTCCTCCAAGCTTGGAGTGCATTGTTGCTAGGGAAGGTTTGAAACATCCAAGGTCAGAAAACAAAACCACTTGAAGCAGGTGGGTCACGTATAGAAAGGTGTTCACGTTAAGTTGGAGGCAAAAATCACGACGGATGAGGACATTTACAAAGTCATTGTTGTTTATCATTATAAAGTACAAAGTTGCAGGACTGGTTTGACACGAAAAATGTATAAAGACGTACCTTTTCTCTGCCCAGCGAGACTGATTTACCAACTGCTATGAAGACGGTCTCCCAGCGCCGTAAATAAAAATTTCTGTTTGCACATCCTGAAGTGTTGTTCCTGGCTGAAGACATACAAGGTATATTCTTAATGTTATTTATGACTTAACACCCCAATACAGAAGGCAACCTCTAGCCTGAAGTCCAAAGTACTTCTTGTGTTCATTTCAGGTTCATAGGACGATACTAGGTTATTGGCCAGGAGGCCCTTATAAGCCTAGCCAAGAATTTCACCCATGTTCCCACAAAGTCAGCACACGTTTTCCCTGTTCAGCAGGGACACAGAAAAAATACCCTGGGACCCCACCTGTTTCCCATCCAGTCGTTCAGGTTCCTCTTAAAGAGGGCTAGTGAGGTACTCTACTTGACATGGAGAGAAAGTCTATTCCACAGATGGGGGAGTCAGTTGGACACAAATCTATTGCACCAACAAGTTCTATTAATGTCTTGCTAGCAATACATTGGTTCCTTTGCCAATTTTCTACAGTAAATTCCAGCACCCTCTTGCATATTTTCCATACCTCTTACTGCAGTCATTCTTACTGTTAAAATCTCCTTTCTCCACTCTCGTGCTGGCTTAGCTCTTAGAATACCTTCCGCTACTTTATGAACATAATATTCTGGATGGTTGCTATTCTCCTTAAGGGTTTGCCTCCAAAACCTTTATTACTGCCTAATTCTTAAACATCTCTCTATAGGAGCATTAATCGCATAGCTCTGAAGCACACATTCAAAATCAACATCTCCCTAGTCAAATCTGATACTCTGTCCGCCTAAAGGTTGGCTTTCCTGCCACTAATAACTGCTCTATTTTCTAGGATTACTCCAAGACCACTTACTTATAATTTACTAATCATGGATAATCACAAATGATACAGCCATACTTGGAGCTGCTGCCTGCTGCTCTGAATTAGTCTTCTGTTACAGACATACGGAGGCATTTGCATCCAAATGACAGAAGGAAAATCATCATCAATCAGCCCCCTTTTTCCCCCCATTTTTTTTACATGGGGTTGGGGTATCATGTTAACTGTCGCCAACTCTCTAGATTCAGTGCCACACTCCTGCCTTCAACACTCATGCTTGACCGTCACAGATCTTCTTTCACAAAATCCATCCACCTCTTTGCTGGGCGTTCTCACTTCCTCTTACCTTTTTCCCGTCTGTCCCAAATCTTCCTCACCAGATTTTCTTCTGCTTTTCTACACACGTGCCCAAACCACCGTAATCTGCTCTCTCTGATCTTTCCTTCAACTGGAGCTACTTTGGCTTCTGCTCTTCTGTCCTCATTTCTTCATCTGTCCCACAGTGTGCATCCTACTACCCTTCTCAGGCACTTCATTCCCATCATCTCTAGCTTCTTCAACTGCTCGGCCTTCACTGCCCAGGCTTCTGTACCATACAGTAGTACTTGTCGCACAACTGTCTTGTACACCTTACTTTTCAACTTCTTTGGCAATCTTCTGTCATAGATTCAATATGCAGATGACTCGACTATAATATGTTCCAATGCCTCTCTTGCAAATCTACTAACTACCACCCAACATAGCTTCACCAAAGTCGAAAACTGGCTTGCCAACCATCTCCTGATCTTAAATCCAAACAAAACCAAGTTACTTCTCTTCTACCCAACCAATAGATCTCAGACTGAAAACTTCACTATAAAATCCAATAATGGGACCATCATCTCCCCAGACACCTATACAAAGCTATTAGGAGTAAACATTGACAATAAACTCAGATTTGATATACATATCAACCAAGCCATTAAGTCAGTCAACAAGAAACTTGGGACCCTATATAGAATTAAAGCCTTCCTTACCCAGAATGCCAGGGCAGCCACAGCCCGTTCACACCTTCTCTCTACCCTACTATATGCCTCTCCTGTCCTCACTCACCTTAACAAATCTGATCTGGCCAAGCTCTCATCCTGCTATAATCACATTGCCAGGTTCGTTACAGGCCTACCCTACAGAACACGCCACTGTACTAACCTGAAAAAGCTTGGATGGATAGAATTCCCACACCTTCACCAGTCCCAACTCATAGAGGCCTTCAAAATCCTTAAACAACCTGAGAATACCCCAGCACTAAAAAACTTAATGACTCCCTACTCCAATCTAAGCTGCCTTGGCTCAGCAAACAGACTCCTTGTCCAAACAACTAAATCTCTCAACCTAGGTGGTGACGCTATTTGCCAACACCACTGGTAAAATATGGATCTCTCTCCCAAATAACATCACGCTTGCAACTTCTCTAAGTCAATTCAAAAATAGTCTAAAACTCCACTTCAAGTCACACTGGCTATGTCCTTGCTCAAACCCAGACTAGCTCTGTGCCATTAACTAAAACATAAACAACTAGCTAAGATGATAAGTACTTTGTATACTGTGATAAAGAAATATGTATCCTGTCTAACTCTATGTCATTATACTGCCTACCGTCCTTGCTAATATGTTATTAATGTTACATTTGTAGTAATCTCAGAAATAGTAATGGCAGTCTTGTACTTGTATGTAAATAGCCTATGTAAATAGCCTATGTTTTTGTCAAGTTCTTTCAGCTCATTTACTGTACCTAATTATCAATGTAACTCTGTTGGAGCTTTTCTCCCCGGGCCTCCGCTGAAAAAGGACATGTATCCAGTCGGACCATCCCAGTTAACAAATGTAAAATAAATAAAACAATAAATAAGATTACACCCGACACTCTATGCCAGTTGGCTGCAGCCCCTCGGATTCTAGCTTTGACCTCTTCATTCAGACTACCCTTCTCCTCATCCACCCCTCCCAAATAATGAAGCCGTTTACCTGTTCCACTATCTTCCCCTCTATTTCTATTCTCAGCTTCTTCAGATTTCCCCAATTTGCTGCCATTACCACCATTTTCTGTAGTCCTAACACATGCTGTTTTAGGCGCTGCCATTCTTCTTCAACTCAACCCATTTCCTCCACTTCTTGGGGTGCTAGAGCCCTGAGTAATTTCTTGAACTCTCTCCTGTCAACTTCCAGGTCTTCAGCCTTTTCTATTCCTTAATAAATAAATATCATCACTTATAAAATCACTTATATTATACTTATTATATCACTTATCATTGGCTCACACTTTGTCATTCTTTATTTGCCTGCCCACTGACAATAGATCAGAAGTTTTTTTTTTTTACCCTACTTGCACAGCTTGGAGCCATCTTTAAATCTAAAACCTTCCCTGCTGGATTTAACTACTGTGGTGTCCTAGATGAGTGTATGTCTCTAAATGTAAGTACATCGGCTACTATTGCACAGAGTATAAGTTAAAAATACTAGTGACTGATGCATACTGATTTTGGACAGCTTGGAGCCATCTTTAAATCTAAAACCTTCCCTGCTGGATTTAACTACTGTGGTGTCCTAGATGAGTGTATGTCTCTAAATGTAAGTACATCGGCTACTATTGCACAGAGTATAAGTTAAAAATACTAGTGACTGATGCATACTGATTTTGGATGCTGCCATTGGGAAATTTAGGCTCTTGTTTGTAAACACAGACACCTTTATAGTCCTCTCTTTTTTCCCCTCCATATCTACACAACACAAACAGCTTTCTAGCCCCTGTTCTATTCCAACCTACCACTGGAATTAGCCTAGCTGATTGTTTTTCACCAACTGCTTCAATATCTGTTCCTACCCGCTCCGTTCGCCCTGCGGGCTCACTTAGCTCCCCTCCCTACCCCCAATTCCCACCCAGCCCAGGGGTCCTACCCTTATACTTACTAACCACACCTCTTCCTCTTCCCATTACTCTCTAACCACACCTATTCCTCTTACCATTACTCATTACATACCTCTTGCTCTTACCATTACTCTTCAAACACATTCTTCCTCCTACCTTTACTTTCTAAATACTCTCCAGTTACCCAACTGTACTAATACTAACCTCTCACCACTCTCCTTTTATCACACCACACCCTACTCCCTTCTTTCATCTCCACCCAGTGAATTAATTTTTCTACCTACAAACAATCTATATTTATTCATACAATGTACAAACAACCCATCCCATCTTATGTCCCACTCTTATTCACACTCTCACTACTACCTCCTTTAATCCTCACCCATATTTCACCTCCTTCGAAAACCCACTAGGCCCATACCTAAACTACCCAAGAAAGAAACCAACTCTCCAAATTCTCCTCTCCTTTTTATTCATGCTAATATAACATCCTCATCTAACTACATACTTCCTAAATACCATAGAACACTACACATAAAATACAATCAGAACCCCAGGAAAGGCCTACCTCTATACAGCAGATTCCCCAACCCAAACTAAGTGTACTACTCTCTTTAAAGGATGGTGACATCCACCCTAACCCAGACCCACCAACAACTCCTATCTCTCTCCTCAACCACAAAGAATCACCTATTCATGCCCTGTCTAAACAATTGAACTCCCTTTTAATTGCAAATCTTAATATACGTAGCATAAACAATAAAGTAACTCAACTCCAAGCTCTAACTGAAATCTACTCCTTTGATATTCTCTGCTCAACAGAAACTTGGTTAGAACCTGTAACCAAAGACAATGAAATCATCCCACCTGGATAGAATATCCTGAGACTACAGAGTATCCAAGAAAGGTGGTGGGGTTGCTATCCTATATAAATCTAGCTTACAATTAACCACTCAACTGTAAACCACCTATACACTACAATGCAGAAATTCTTATCTCCAAACTTCATCTTAACAATTCCAAATCCATCTATATTATCTGTATATATCTACCACCTGGTAACAACATTGCCACCATGGAAAACATACTTTGCTTGCTTTCCCCAATACCTGCCCCAAGAAACGATAATCCTAGGCGACACAAACATTGACTGGAGCTGCTACTGCAGCAGCCTCCCCACAAACCATATTAACCTATATGGGTATTCCCAAACCATCACCTCCCCCACCAGAATAAATAAATCTAACAAGAAATCAAGCTTATTGGACTGGATTCTCATAAACCATCATCCTCACATTTATGATTCAGGAACCCTCCCTGATGATTTAAGTGACCACTTTCTTACCTATATCATCAGACATAAAATCAACTCTCCCATTCCAATATCTGTCAAAAACATCAGATCTAAAAAGTACTTTAACCCTGAACTATTCCAAATGGAACTAAGAGCATGCAACTGGTCTCCCTTACAAAACCTCCCTTTAGATGAAGCTGTTAGTTACTTTAACTCCAACTTCCTTGCCATTCTCCACCACCATGCTCCAACCAGATTAATTAGAATTAAAAACAAATCTGCTCCATGGCTTTCAAAAGAAACCAAACATAAAATAAATCTTAGAAACAAACTTTGGGTAAAACGGAGAAAGACTAAAAACCCTACAGACCAACTAACATTTAGACAGCTAAGAAATGAAACCAAGAAAGTTATAATATCTGATAAAAGAAACTACCTACAATCCCAACAAGCTAATCAAAACAACCCACAAAAATTTTGGGCTAGTAGTAACCAACTACTCCATCCAGGTCAATCCACTACTCCAAATCCTCAAAATACTAACCACAAAAATCTACTGAATACAGCTAATGCTTTCAATACCTTTTTTACTAATGCTATACAAAAACACTAGCTAGTCAACTATCACCTAATAACTTCACTCTACCTTCCTATAAACCAACCTTACCCCCTACTTTTCATATTCAACCTGTCCCAACAACAAATATTCTAACCCTTCTACAGAAACTAAAACCATGCTCACCCTCAGCAGACCAACTACCTGCTGAATTCCTACAACAATCAGCCAAAGCTATTGCTTATCCCATTTCTATTCTGATCAATACAACTATTACCGAAAGTCATATCCCCCAGTTTATGGAAAATCTCCCATATTATCCCCCTCCATAAAGGTGAACACTGCACTGAACTCTCCAACTACCGCCCCATTGCCATTCTCCCTCCTTTGGCAAAGATCATGGAGAAATGCATTCACAGACAATTACTTGACCATCTAACCCAAAATAATTTACTTTCCAACTGTCAACATGGATTCAGACCTTCACATAGCACTAGTACTGCCCTTCTTTCCTTCACAGATTGTTTCAACAAAAACAGCAATCTTAACAAGCTTTCTTCAGCACTATTTATTGACCTGACTAAAGCTTTTGACATGGTAAATCACCAAATTCTCATCAAAATACTGAAATCCCTGTCACCAGATACATCTTCTATAAAGTGGTTCCAGTCCTACCTTGATAAAAGACAACGGGCCGTACTATGGCACAAGTCTCTCTCCACTCACCTGCCTGTCAAACTTAGTGTCCCTCAGGGGTCCATCCTAGGACCTCTACTTTTTTCCATATTTATTAATGACTTTCACCTTGCCATCCCCCAAGCCACATGCATACAATATGCAGATGTCTCCACACTGATATGCTCAGCTGCCACCTCTTCTGAACTTCAATCTCTTACCCAACAAGTATTTAACACAGTTGAGCAATGGTTCACACACAGATGCCTTCTCCTAAACCCCAAAAAGACTAAACTCCTCCTCTTCTCTCCCACCAATAAGTCCTCTCCTCTTGATTTCTCAGTTATTTCTACCAATAAAACTATTATATCCCCTGATCCAACCACCAAACTATTGGGTATCACCAATGACAACAATCTGAACTTTGATATCCATATTAACAATACTATAAAAACTAACAAAAAACTTGGCTCTCTCTATAGGGTAAAATCCTTCCTCTTACCTTCAGCTAAAACTACTATAGCACACATTCATCTAATCTCTTCACTTCTTTATGCCTCGCCCATTTTTACCAATCTAAAAATAATCTTAGCAAATTGGAAATGTCTTACAATAACATTGCCAGATTTGCTACAGGCAACCCATTTAGAACCCACCATTGCATGAATTTAAAGCAGCTGGGATGGCTTGAACTACAAAATCTGATTAAATTCCATCAACTAACTATAGCCCACAACACTTTTTACAAACCTTCCAAAACTCCTATTCTATCCACACTCATCACTCCCTATAAAAACCTGAAATCCTTAAGGTCTTCTCAGAGACTTCTAGTACATACCACTAATCCAAACAACAAGGCTGGCGACTCCCTCTTTTCTAACACTGTTGGAAAAGCCTGGATTCTCCTCCCCAGTGAACTCTCCTCACGTCCCTCAGTATCTTGCTTCAAAAACAAATTGAAAGTGTTCCTCAGAACACAGTGGTTATGCCCCTGTACTAAGCCGGACTAGTTATGTATCTCTTAATACAATATTTGTTTAATTATCTGAAACATTTAAGTGTAACAAACATGCAAAAAAATAAGAAACCAGGAAGGGGGCAAATACTTTTCCATTGCACTATGTGTATATATCTATATGGTTACCTATCAAAACATCAAGACCATAACATCTAAACTTCAAAATATCTAAAAGTCATAACATTGAATCTCAAAACATTGAAAACTACAAAGCAACTACAAATAACATCCCACACACTGTTTACTATGTTGTTGCAGGGGGGGGCAAGCCCTCCTGTACCCCAACCCCCCCCGTAAATTAAATATACCAACTCCCAGATCACAGTACAGTGGGGGGGGGGGGGGGGAGTTAATTTCTGATATAGTTTCCAAAAAAAAAAAAAAAAAAGAAAATTCTAACTCAACTGGAATTTTCTTGCACTTTTATATAAAAAATGTAAATGTGTGTATCTTTACACACACACACCAGACCAAAGTCCTCCATCCCATTAGGTATACCTACAAACAAGCATTCAAAGTTTTATTACTATGCATGCTAAAATGACACAGGCACACACTTATTTTTACAAAAAAAAACTTCTAAAAAATCAGAACTTTAAATACCTCATTCCTAAATTAAAGCCACTATTACCTATCCTGTATCTGGAAACATTAAATGCAAGTTTAAGAAATAATGATCCAGCAAATCAGAAAGGGATTTTAGCAGAATACTATTCTTTGTGACTTAGAATTCTGCACCTGTGAGACACTACAACTGATTTAACAGTTTGTTCAGTATGTAAACCACAACTTAAGCATTCACTTATCACAAATGCTATGTTCGGCTGGGCTTTGCTTTCCTAACATAGCTATTCTTTTACACCTTCACAGCCCCCACATATTTATCACTTCCTTTACACATACATGCCCCTTCCCCTGGCTTACACCTTAAGGTTCACATCACCTTCTATCTACTGTTCTTCCCTTCCCTCTACCAACTTGTATTAGTATATTTTTGGGCAGCACACATCACTCAATGCACCTTTACCCATTAACTATATTATGATTACTAAACACACACAGTTATGAATATCTTTCAATGTGACTAATTCCCTACCCCCTTATGACCACCACTCTGCTGCTGATCACTGCCTACCTCTACCTTTCAGCCTTTTCAAACATCCCTCTTGGATGTTCACAAATTATGACCTTTTATTACAAAAGGCCTACAAATATTTCATCCTGGTGGAGCAAATACACTACCACATTTCTCCCACTTATATGCACTTCTCTACAGATCACCTGCAAAACTACTTTTCCAAAGACTCCTTTTAAAGCCAGTCTTAAAACCCCATAAACAGATAAATGCTGTCAATGTGGAAACCAACCAAGGGCCACAAAAATGCAGTAAACGGAAACCTACTGCTGAGGTATATGTATGCCTGCAGTCTCGATAACAAATG